>NC_072739.1:99544441-99844441 GCF_026930045.1 Uloborus diversus | reverse complement strand
CGGTACGCTGTCACTTGCTGAGATTTTAACCGTTCTTTTTTTTAAACCCTACCGACTGTCAGCAAGGGCGGCTCTAGTATTTTTGCCGCCTCAGGCTATGGTGACAAGCAAGGCTGTAGATCGGAAGGAAAATGGCCGACTCCGACTCCTATATTTTGAAACGCCCGACTCCAACGCCTGATTTTTTTATTGTATTTTTTTCAATTCCTCCTCCTCCTTCAGGGAAAGGGGGGCGGGACCTCTAAGCAGATATTAAAATATTAATTCCTTTTTATGAAAATTTCGCATTTAGTATTTTATTGTAAACCCAAGATGCATATACAACGTTAGAAATTCAATTTAAAAATCAAATTTTCCAATAGTTACAAGTTTAAAAGTGAGAAGACTTAAAAATATCCCTTTAGAAATATTGAAAAGGATTACTTGTAATTTGCCCCTTTTTAATGTTTAACAAATAGATATTGATCAACTCGGGTGCTTTCAATTTTTGAAATCTGTAACTTGAGAGAAAAAAAGCTTTATTTCGAAGTTCTTGAGAGGGGGTGGTTTGCACCGGGTGACACCCATCTGGTAGGTGACACTTTAAGTTAATTTCAGAGTTTGTAAAAAATTTTAATATCTTAATTCTGAAAATTTTACCGAATATATTTTAAGTTATATTTTATCAATAAAATTTCAACGAAAATTGGGCACATATACGTCGGGTGCAATTTTTAGACAAAATGCGGCGGTATACAAATTTGTACGAATAATTTTTACTATACCTATGTTTCTTCTTCGCTAAATTTTAACTTAAACTTTATTGGCTGCTTTAGAATTAACCTTAATATGAAGGTTTTAAGATTAACTGCAATTATTGAATGTTTTAACCAAGAAATCATTTACACTTATTTTGTTCCATACTTTTTAGTGAGAACCAAGATTATAGAAATAGTCTTAATAAAAAAATATATATATAAGATTATTTCATCGGATCTTTTGGATTCGTGCTTTTGCGCCAGAACTTATTTGAATTTGCCAAACACCCTCAAAAGTTTCCACCCGAGCTAAGAACCTCAACTTACTAAATTGTTACATTCCTTTTACTATTATATAACTGAGATCGAACAAAACACTATATTTCTATTTTTATTTGAAAGTGATTACTTGAAAATGTTAGGCAACAAAACCGTCTGCTGGCAGTTGCTATTAGTTAAGTTATAAAGAAAGCAAACTAGGGGACGGCTCTAGAAAGTTCGGTAAGCACTCAAGTTAGCTGATTGCCATAATGGCAGTTATTTTCTCATTAACAGCTTTTTATGCACGTAATCGAACCAATTGGTAGTCAGTTTTTAAAAAACGCAAGGAGAGTCAATGAAAATGAAAGAAAAAAAGAAGCCCGGAGTCGGAGTTGGCATGTTTTCTAACGACTCCAACTCCTATACTCCAAAATCAGTCCGACTCCGACTCCATAGTCGTGGTGACTGACAAGTACCACTCTCTTGCCGTACTAATGTATGTAGAAAATCCCCTCTAATGCGGACACTAACGGGACAATTTTTTTTTTGTCCGCAATAGAGAGGTGTCCGCCGGACAGAGGTTTAACAACGTTATTTGCATTGGAATCGGGGAAAAATTGTCCTCATTTGAAGGGTTCCGTTAAAAGGGGTTTTACTGTATGTATTTTAAATTATCGAGCATACTCACATATTGCTGCAATTTGAGCTTCAAAGAAAAAAAAAATAAGAAACAAATTTGATTTTTTTCTTTTTTTTTCGCCTTCTTTTATTTTACTTTTTTTTACACATTACTTTTTTCTTTTGCCATCGGCCATCATGAAATTTGCTACTCCTAAAATCTGCCGCCCTACGCGGTGGCACAGGTGGGTCGCCTACCCCAGGAACCGGGCCTATCGGCAGCTTTAGAGATAATGGTTGGTAATGTTTCGTTCTTGTACAGAATGAAAGGCAATATTTTTCTTCATCAATATAAAGCAAAAAAAAAAAAAAAACTGCAAAAAAGTGGAGCTCTACTCCCCTTTTTACCATCGAGATCTTCAATTAGTTTTTGTATAACTTGGGTACTAAAAGAAAACCATCATCCTCTGTGGGCTCTAAACTTTTGTACTAAAATTGCCCTACTGCACTTCCTTCTTTACTGAGCTGTGGTAAACATATTAAGGTCGCATCCGGAATAATGCTTTAATTTAATTAGCTCCGGAAATGTCGCATGGTAAACGCTTGTTACTTTTGTTTGTCGTGCACCGGATGCTATCTATTGTAAAGATGCGTATCCGCGTTTTGGATGTCACTGATGCCTAAATGGATGTTTAGGGAGTGGTAAATTAGCTCCGTGATCTACAGTTTCGATTTTCTCTTAGCTTTCGTGACATGCCAAATGCCTGTTTGAGTGAAATTCGTCCAAAATGAATTAAAGCAATTTGTTTTTCCGGTATTGTCAAATTATATTCATCGTTTCTGTAAGGGTGGCGGCAGGGGCGGCATTTCAACATTTCGTTTGGGGGGTCGAGTTTCTTGAACATGAATTTCCTCAGAACGGTATAAAATACATATTGTTTAACAAGAACTGATAATTAAATGGTTTTAATGTTAAGAATAATTATGTTTGTAAAGAACAATTAAAATTTTTTCGACCGAAGCTTTAAATTTATTTTGTTATAAGTTATCTCACAAAATATCTCGGTACTAGTTTTTATTTTTTAGTAAAGTTTTAATCTGCTATTTTTGGAGTCAGGAAGAACAGAAAATTTTGTAACTATAGTTAATCAATATCCAATGACTTAATTTATTGCCAGTATAGCTAAAGAGGAAGGTCTTGCTTTGCCTCATTGCGCTTCGAAGGCAATTCTCTAACCTCCTGAGACACGAAAGTCAAAATTGGTTGACGTTCAGTTCTCCTACAACTTTCTGGTTGTGTGCGTAGTTTTTTACACCGATGAAGAGGCTCCATTATTGTAGCCTTGAAATAGCTATATGCTGTATTTTCGTGTAAATTTGTGCTTTATTTACATCGGTTTTTCAATTTAATCACGGAAGTCATCTTTCAAATAACTGACCTGATTGAAACAGTCAAAAAACAATGGAAGCAAGAAAGTTATGTCAAAAAAGCACATTTCCTTTAGATTCCTCTCTTTAAAATAACCAAGAAAGCTTTTTAAATGGGCTAGTATTTATTTTGTCATTAAAAAGAATAGTCACAATTCACAAAACAATTCCTCTTCCCTCATGCTATTACTTATAAGTGTAATATTTTCTTAACCGACCTACATAATATTGAAGTTAAGACCAATAATAAATATATTTCATTAAATCCTGTCTCAGTTTCTTGAGAAACTGAATTGATCAGTTTATTCAAAATATTGATTTAATATTTTGACTAAAGCTTCATCTGGGTTTTGTCACCTCTTCCACATTGGCATACATTAAAAACTGTTACGAAAAGTTCTGTCACAAAGTTCCACACCTGGTTCAGCATTAATGCGAAAATTACTAAGAGTTTCAATTGTCAATCCAAGAATTAAGATTATCGAATTAAAATTTTTATGATAGAGTAGCATTTATCGAAAAAACGCTCCGCAGTATAAATAAAGTCAACAAAAAATTCAGACAAAGGCATACATATTAAAATGACATCAAATTTTTTATCAATGAAAAGGTCGCTTTCCAGTAATTCTTCCAGGGGGCCTTAATAACTCTTGAAGACCATCTTGTGTCACTCAGAGATTGTCAAGTAAAGAGCCTCAAGATACATTTGTTGATGTGAAAGTATTTTTTGATGTGAGATCTTTTTCAAAAATAGCATATCTTTACAAAATGTTCCCATGAAAGCATATGATACACCGAGTTGCTAAAATGTGTTTCTAGTACATGGCGTCAATGAACACTTACTAGCTGAACATTAAGTTATAATATGAGCATAAAAATTTATGTAAAATGACATGGAATTTGCGCGTAAAAATTGCACAGACTCTACACTGTACGGGTATCTCATACAAAATGCTCCATCATAACATAGATTACTCAATTTTGAAATATTTAAACCATATGAAGAGATTACTTCTTTAGTTAAGGCAAACACTTATCCTCCATCAGTTTTTTTCTGTTCTGAAAATTCAGGCAAATGATTTTCTAAGTTATCTAAATTGAATTTTACCATTTTATATTATTCTTAGTGAAAAATTTGGGGGTGCAACCGCCCCCTCTCGCACCCCCTATTTGCCGCCCCTGGGTGGCGGAATGTGTCGATGAACTTGTTTGATAAACGTTACTGTTAGAACGCAGCAACATTGATGCTCTTTTAGTATCTTTAAAGAAATCAACGTTGTTTGACTTTTTTTTTCTTCATACATACACACACACGCTCGTGATTGCGAAAAACATAATTTGAATTCAAGATGCCAAAAATTCAAATTAATATTTTTTTTTTTGTAATTTATGTGATTTATTATACACTTATTTTGAAGTTTATATGATCCGTCTACTGTTTATAGAGAAGATGGACACAGCAGTGCAGAAAAAAATAAAGAAACCTAAATTCATAAAGAAACATAGTCCACTTTTTTTTTTTTTAATATATGGAAAACTTTCGAGAAAATTGTACAAATTGACTTCATAAATAAACTAAACTATCTTTGTATTAGTTCTGTGGAGCATAAAATAATCATAAATTAAAGAGTGTAGGAGGGGAAGGGGGCGGTGAAAACAAAACAAAACAAAACTAGAGGATAACCTATCATCTTTTATCAGTTCTATTTTACATAAAACCTTTTTGAATCAATCAAGCTTTTGTTATTGGGTCATTCCATACGAAATGAGCAAAATTCGCAAAAAAGTGGTGGCCGCAGGGTAACAGATTTTTGTGAAATTTGGTATACAGGTTCCTTTTATGCCTATATAAAAATATTTAAAATATTTTTGCTTAATATTTTTTATTTGAATAGTTATATGCGATTGAAAATTGGTCAAATTGAACATCATTCTCATAAATGCTAAATGTTGCATTTTTGAAGGCTTGTATCTTATTAACTATTTAATGAAAACATAAAAGTTATATGTTGTTGCAATCTATGGAGTAGGGTTATTAATCTGATGTCAGTAAAATTTTCAAAGTTATTATAGTTAACTTTTAACCGAGTTTCAAAAACTAAAAATATTTCAATTTTCTCTTAATTAAGTATTTTATTTTTTAATCTCAATCTTTAAGGAATGCATTAGCTTTGATGAAATTAATACCCAATAATGTGCTAAGTATCATAAAAGAAATACCTTACTTTTGAAGTTGTACTTTAAATCCTTTGTCTTCAAAATCAGTTTTAAACTTAGTGACTTTTTGTAAAATGATGATTTTCCCCTTCACATATACACAAAAATTCAAATAAGGGAAAATTCAGACAACTTTAAAATTTTACAAGAATATAGAGCTGTGTTTCTACTATTTGCTTGAAGAAACTCGAAATTGGTTTTTGATTTCCAAACGTAAAATAAAATTCAGAAAAATTGCATTTTCTTTGTGTTTTATGGGTCAATCCATACAGATTCGACGGATGGGCGCGCTCAACCAATATCATTTTTTTTTTAAATTCGCATATTTAAAAGCTGGATATGAAAGATGTTTAAAACCACTTTTATTTTTTCTCTCAACTGGACCTTAGATTTTTTTAGAGCTCATCAAAAGTGATTTTCGTAGTCAAAAATGGGACTTTTAAATCTGCATTTTGGCCAAAATCTATTTGACTTACGTTTATGTCAGTTAATTTAACGCTTTGATGTTAAAGTACATAAATTGAGAGTCTTACATGCTGATTTACGTAGCTGTAAGTTAATAATTAAAATAACGGCAACAGGTTCAAGTTCAGGGTCAAATGTAAAAATTTTACTCATTTCAAAGGGGGATAACTCGTGTAGGGGACGGAAACACAAAATGAACTAAGGCAAAAACTAATCACTGGAACCATGCTAAAAAGAATATGTAACTGTTGCTGTGTGTTTGTGCACCCGTTATAGATTACAGCTCCTCAAAAATCGGAAAAATAACAAAAATGACATTTTTAGACTCCTGTAAACCAAAAGGTGATGGAATTAAAAATAAAATTTCTTGGCCAATTGAATATTCCATTCAATTATTATAAATGTTATACATATTGTTTTTTGTATTTGGTTTGTAAAAAAGATACAGGTCTTTGAAATTGAGCAATTTTGCTAGTCAATTCACACACTAAAACAGAAATCAAAAGGTGTGAAAATTTCATTGCACCTTCTTCAATTACGTATATTGTGCCCTATATAATACATTATACTGAAAAAACATATTGTAATTTTCAAAATACCCTTATGTGAAACACACACATGTTGACCCTTATGTGAAATTACGAGAATTTAAAAAACTAGATAAACGACTCGATGATGCAAAAGCAAGTATATCTAACATTTATTTCGATTTTTAAAAAATGTACATTTTAGCAAGTACTTCATAAGCATGCTTTTGAGAAAATGAGACACGAAAGAAATGGTTTGTTTGGCTAAACTTACAATAAAGAGAACTAACTAGTGAAATTTTGCCTTAGTTCAAGTTACTCTAGTAACAAAAATACGCTGATATCAATGATTAAAATCTAGTAGCATCTGAAAGACACTTCAATATGTTACGTAGAAAAACTTGAGTAAATTTAGAGCATTCCCTCATCTACAAAAATACATCTGAAATAGAGGAAAAATCAAGATTTCGGAAATTTTAGATTTTTTAAAATACGATTTCGTCATCAAGAAATTCATAAACAATTACTAAACTAGAGCAGATAGTTAGTTATAGATAGTTTTTCAATCTGAATCATTTTTACTGTTATTTTTTCATTAAAAGAGCTAGAAGAGTGATTTGAAATCTGAAGTAAATTGGCAAAATTTCAATATTTGTTAATATCTCAGATTCAAAAAAAGATCCGAATAAGTTTTACTTTGCTCTTTCCCAATACAGATTTGTTTATAGAATGCGGAAATATTTATTTTTTAAGTGTACGTTTATAACTTATGGAGTTATTGAGTCACGAACGGGCAGCAATGAACTCTGAAAATTTAGGCTTAGCGTAAGCATCAACTTCCAATTTCAATAACAAAGCAACAAACAGTTTTTAAACTTCCATACTTTGCATTTCCTCATAGATATGCATGGTTTACCTAAATAAAAATTTTCATTGAAATCTGTGACATGTCAGCCACAGCTGATTTGCTCATTTCGAATGACCCTATTGTTATTCAAAATGAGAGGAAAAGCGAATTCGTTTCATAATAACCTACTGTAGTTTTCGAATTTTTGATGATACTTGGTCCCCAAAACCGGCGTTAAAGAAAGACCTAGACTGCTAAAAGGATTTTTTGATCATCGGAGAAAATGCACATAAAGTATCACTTGCATCATTTGTGGCATTTATTCATCATTTCCTTAGCTTAATTGTTCTACGAATTATTGTCAAAAACCCAAATGATAGTTTTTGGGCTGAAGCAAAAGTTTCTGCTCCTTGTTTTCGTCATGATTACTCCCATAGATTGGCTCTGATAAGTTGCCTCCGGATCCTCTGACTTTTAAACGATTCAAATTTGTACGCAGGAACTAATATTGAATTAAAATTTCAAAAGCCAACAACCCCGAGAGCTGAACCTCATATTAAAATGAATCACTCGAGCCAGAGCACGCAAAAGCAAAATCACGGGGGATAACTGATCTTTTTTTTTTTTTAAATTTAAAACCTTTCATTTGCATTAAAATTAATTACAAGTACTTTATTTGTCAATAAATTGAAAATGGCAACACATAAAAATTTTTAATCATCGAACTTTTTCCGATCTTTGCGAACCATGATCAACTACCAATCGGGTGAAAGGCTTAGATTTTCGTTGCAAATTGATTGACAAAAAAAAGTTATACTCCCAGTTCTATATAGAAAGTTACAAACAAATTCCCCCACACGTAGAAAATTTGGTTCTTTCCAGTAGTATCGATGTTTGAAATGGGGATGTAAGTTTTCACTATCAAAATGGCGAAAGGATGCTAATTCGATTTTTCTTTACAAATAAATAAAGCTGAAAGTCTCTCTGTCTGGATCTCTGTGACGCGCATAGAGCCTAGACCGTTCTGCCGATTTTCATGAAATTTGGCACAAAGTTAGTTTGTAGCATGGGGGTGTGCACCTCGAAGCGATTTTTCAAAAATTCGATGTGGTTCTTTTTCTATTCCAATTTTAAGAACAAAACTATCATAAGATGGACGAGTAAATTACGAAATTATCATAACGTGGAACTGTAACATGGGTACAAGCCAATTGGCGAGATACGAAATTATCATAACGTGGAACCGTAACATGAGTACAAGCCAATTGGCGATAAAATTTACCATACATTATTTGTAAATATACAGGCGAACCAAAAGACCTTTTAATTTTTCTACTACGGGCAAAGCCGTGTGGGTACCACTAGTATTTAATATCTCTGGTAATTAAAGTCTGAAAAAGATGAGACCTAGCTAAAAACATTCTAGATCAAAGCACCTTGCAAACTAAAAAAAATATCGCTTAATACCCGTTTAGTAGCTACGATGCCCCAGACAGACATACAAAGCACGTAGCTAAAAAACCCTTCCTTCCTGCTTCAGAGGTTAAATAGTCGTGGTGAAAGTAGGTTTGCGTTGTGATAACGATTATTGGCGTTGTGCCAATCTAAGAATTTCTCCTTTTTCACCCAAACATAAATGAGCTCGTCCAAGTTCAAGCATCAACTACTTTTCGATTGACCACAGAACGATTACCTCTATGCTCACCTTTATCGTTTTCGATTGTCAACTGCCCTACTTGTCCCCTCTGTGGCAGTGATGCTGATGACTGCGGATCACCTGCTTCTCTGCCTCCTAGGCTAGATGGAGAAAGCTATCTACTCCCGTTATAGTAACTAGAGAACTCTACTTTGTTAAACCTTTTAATTTACTTCCATATTGTTGTTGTTCCCTTTAGTTGCTCTTAGCTTTTGTGAAATTATTTTTGTGTGTGTGTGTGAGTTATTTTATTTATTTATTTATTTATTTATTTATTTTTTTGTATTTTTTGGCTTTGGACTTGTGTTCGTTTAAGCCTGCTGAGACTCCTTGTATTTGAAATAACAAGCATCAATAGTGGGCAAGAGTTAGCTTTTGAAAACAAAGTTGTAAAGGGAAGCGAATCTTTCTCGCTCGTAATGCAGTTCATTTCGACCTGTCTCATATGTTTTCCCAGGTACGTGGCTTTTAGGCGTCCACTGGGGAAAGGGGTATGAAGTTGTTAGAATACATTACTGGAATGAAAAGCCTGTCACTCCAAATTTCATTTTACTGTTTCCAAAACGGAGGCAGTGCCTTGTCTCGTGACGCGTTAATTTGACACAAATGCGAGATCGTCGTTCGTGAAGGAAGATAAATAATCCTAAATTTGTCCTCCCGCCGTAACATCTGTCAACAATTAACATTATGAGACTGCTCTGTTACGCTGGTTTTTCGTCAAAAAAAAAAAAAAAAAAAAAAAAAAAAAAAAAAAAAAAAAAAAAAAAAAAACAAGCTTCTTTTCTTATTTTCCGTGGAAGAGTCTCCATATTTAAAATAAAATTCGAGCAATGCTGGTTGGCCGTTGACGCCATTTTAGATCGAAAATCGTTACTTTGGCGAAAAATGCATTCTACCCACAAACATGGTAGCAGAGGAGAGAGCATATTGATCTTAGGCAGGGGGGGGGGGCCCGAGAGCCAATGTTAGTTTGGTCGGCGGGCCCCCTCTTTACGCTGAAAAACTTTTGAATTTATTCTACTCTGATTCCGAGCTGGGACCTCAAAGGGCCGGGCCCCTAGTTTCCGACTATGCACAGTGCATTTTGTCGAAAGCCATGTTACATCTGAGAACAAAATGTTAACACAACCTCTGGAAATCAGGTAATTCTCCCGGAAATTTTAATTTCTGGAAAAAAATCAGGGAACTATCAGGGTATTTAAAAAAATTCTTTAAATATCAGGGAAAATTACAATTTTCAATCACCAAACTTCTAAAGTTTTCCTCCGTGAAATTTCTTTTTATTTGCACATGAAATTTTTTTTTTCTTTTTTCCAAACGAAACTTGCTAAACATTTAAAAATATTTTTTTAAACTGCTACAAACCAACAAAACCTTGTGATCTAACTCGACAAAAAATGATAAAAATTTGCAAAAAATACCCCAAACCAGTATGTTTCTTTCTTTTTTTTTTTTTTAATTTACTCAAAAATTCTGATAATCATGTCGGTTATTATTAATTATATTTTAATTTCTTTGTTTCGTACAGCTGATGATCTCAATATTTTTGCATCTGTGTTTAGAATTGTATTTTTTTTTTTTACTCTTACGATTATTACAAGTATTAAGCTTTATTAAAAAGCTTGTGAATAAGATTTGTTTAGTTTTCATAATTAAAACTTAAATTCAGAAATATTGAATTGAAATGCTGTGATCATTTTGAGTTCAAAGTTTCAAATGTCACAAGTTAAATATTGAACCGAACAAAATTTAATTGAAAAAAGCGTAGTCTTAAAGTATTTTAAAAGTTAATCTTAATGCTTTCTCTTATGTTTTCTAACATAAAAATTCACTGTTTTTTCTCCTACGTTTTAAACTATAATATACTGCTTATGTTTCTTGCAAAAATTGCAGGTATGCAATATTAATGTGGTTTTATCTTTTAGATATGTGTGATACCCACGGTTTTGAAATCAATGAAATTTTTGGAGCTGAATCAGGGAATTATCAGGGAACTGTTTTTCCGGGATTTTATTACCATTATGGAGAAAGAAATTGATTCAGGTCTGCATACTCAGGGCCGAGAGCGGCCATGTCAGCCTTGTCGGAAAAGAATAAATGCGTGTACTCATAAACGCGCATTCGATGTAATACTTCTTTAATTCATGTTTTTTGACACTTACAAAACCTGTTGATTATAGAGTTAGTCACTTCCAAATTTCCAAGAATTTTTATTTAATTTTATTTATTTATTTTTTAAATTTTTATTTGTTTACTTTTTTTTTTTTTTTGTAAATTAGTGTCAGGTATTAAACATTTAAAGGAAAACGCTGTATTGTTTGGCACGAAATTATAATTATGTTCGCAATAACTACAATAAAAAATACTGTAAATGAATAATAATTTCATTTTACGAGTGAAATTGAAAAATAAAAAATAAAGCAGTGATCTTAATTTTTTTCGGTCAGCAAAAAAGTGTAATAAAAAGCATTTCTTGGAATAGTTTTAAAAAATTTTGGAGGTTGCTTGAACCCAAAAATCCTGCCCCTTAAAATACGGCCACGGGTTGTCTGTTAAAGCTCTTGAAATCGTATTAAATTCTGCAGGGTTCTCGTAACTCGAATTTGTGAGACTTTTTAAAGGATTCCAAGAAGCATTTTGGCAAATAATAACGTAATTGCAAAGTTATTATTGTTATCCTCATAAAGATATCACATCATGCCAACCGACATATTTTCTGCTTTCGGGCCGTCAGCTGAAAACGGTTGGCGAATTCAAAGTTAGACCCTTCTGTAGATAATTTAATTTGCGCCAGACATAATGTCTTTTGTGAAGATGAAAAATAGCTGAAACTTGCATTCATCTCTGTATCTGTCCCAGGCGAATTAATTAATCCTAGAAGACCCAGGCCATTACTCTTGTTGTTGTCTCAATGGGCCAGATTTTGCGTTAGTTTGGGCTCCTCACCCTTGCACTTTTGTTTATAATTTTTTTTTTTAAAGTGTTAGCACATTGTTTCTGATAGCTTTAGTGTTATTGTAGTGTCCTGAAGTTACTGCACAATTGTGACTTCGAAACCTTCTTTTGTTTGAGTTTCCTTTTGCAGAAAATAAATGATCGATAATTTCGATTGTTGAAATTTAAATAAATTATTGGAATGAGACTTGGTTATTTTCGTTCATTGTTTTATCCTTTGCTCGTACTATGAAACGGGCGCCATATGTTGTCAAACAAGCTTTGTAAAATTTACTTGGTGTTGTAATTTATGAAAGTCGATGGCTGCTTAAAAACTCAAACAATTCATTTAGTTTGAAGTTTGGCCGTAAACAAATTTCAATCTATACTTGTCATTATTATTATTATTTTAAAAAAAATCCTACTTAAACATACTTTTTTTTTTATTGAAAAGGACATAAAGCCTTTGAAATACTTTTAGTTTAGTCGTATTGTTCCGAAAAGGGAGAGAGGTTTAAATGATTGTCTAAATTTACGTTTTTTATTTTACGGCAGTGTATTCCGAAAATTTAAAATTTTTTCAAGGCATTCTAAATCTTAATTTTGTAGTTCCTTCTTTTTTTTTTCTTTTGATGTAGTGTGATCGTGTGTAAATAATGTTTTAGGAAAATATTGATACTTAGTGTCGCGTTTTTTGAAAGAACTGCACATAATTAAAAAATTTAATAATTGAAAAAGCAAATTAATAGCTTGAGAACTTACATCGATCGATATACGATATCCATCAATCGATATGACCTGGGGGAAAAAATTTAAAAAAAAAAAAAGTAAAGGACTTCATATTTTTAATTCATTTCGTTTCAGAAGACAAGCCACTTTTATCCTTCTGTCTAATTTTAAATGAATCTATTGCATCAAGTAATTAGCTCTCGAAATAATTACCTAAATAAGTTTCCTTGTAAGATCATTAAGTTTGGATTATTAATTCGAATAGTTGTTCATTATATTAATGATCTAATAAGGAGAAAACTTACCATTGATGGATTTGATCCGTTAAACGTGTAGAATATGTTTAAAAATAAATAGACGATACAATACAGGGACTAAGAGTTAGGGAAACGTGAAATATGACGGAATTCCCGCCAAAATTTCTTGAAGCCACTCCTTAAAAATGATTCTCTATCCTTGAAACTAGAAATATAAGTCCCCGCCCGCAGAGGATTAATCAAAACTTTAAAATTTATTAATTTATTGTCATAAAAAGATAATGTCCCTTAGCCTTTTTAAATTGCTTTGATTACTGTTTTTTAAAAAGTGATACCTTTTACACAGCTTTTTAAAAAGAGATAGCGTCGGTTTACTTCCCAGTCGCCAACACGAAACAAGGTTTTGTTTGATTGTCACGTGACATTTCGTCGCACCGCCAAATTTAAATGGATGCCAATAAATTCAATAATTATTTGTATTACTATGATTATTATTTGTAAGAAATGCTCTGTATAGCTTCGAGTCGACATAATTAAACAATTGATACCCAATGATCGCCAATCAATTGATTGTAATGCCAAGAGATGTCACGTGACAATGAAAAAAAAGTGACAGGTCATCGCGAGTCTTTTCTCACGATTCCAAAATGGATATGCTCTCTCTGTTCAAATACTTCCTTGGAGCTTCGAACCTGGATTTATGGCACGAGTTCACCAGTGCTGTGCCCTTGTGCCCTTGGGTGGTGCAATAGTCGATTTTTTAGTTAGTTCAGGCGGCGTGCGATTGCGAGCACAATTAGAAGCTAACAATTTAATGCGAGCAGTTCAGGGTCATTTTCCCTTCAAAAAATTAAGCTTCCTTTCAGGTTCTTCTTCAAGTTTCACCCCTAAGAACAGTCCCTCTCAGAAAAGCTTAATTTCTTCGCAGAACTAGTTAAAGAAACTGGTATTCACTCCAAGGTTACACCAGGTTACACCAGAGTCTGGTTATCAGGCATCACCCCTTTCGTAGAAATAAGCCTTGAACTTCTTCAGGATGATTATTTTGAAGAAAAGGCGGGGAGAACTTCTCGGAAAGCCCTTATCCCCAAACTCGTAGTGTTTATTGTTTGGTTCGATGGTAATGCATGCGGAAATCATATAGCAGATGAGTGCATTGCCAAGCTTTCTGGAGTCTGAATTATAGGAACGTCTAATGAAAGATTTCTAAGCTTTAGTTTTAATAAATAAAAATATGCTGGGAGATAAAAAATTATGATAGGTAGCGGGGGTTCCCAAACTCTATCAAGTCGTGGCGCCCTGTGAAGAACGAGAATGTTCTTACGGCACCCTAGTAATTTATCTGTGAAAGATGGGCACACAGAGAGACAGATATGTTTTTAAATAAAAATGTAATAAGACAGTCTTTTTCTTTCTTTTCGGTGCATATTGCACAGGTTTATTTTGATGAGGACTGCAATCTGAAGTGTCTTGCCTCCCTTACGCGTAATATATTTTTATTCCATGCAGTACAGAATACGTAGAGACAACACATGAAAGAATTTACATCACAAAAAGGGGAAAGTGCATCCGGAGCGAGTCGAACCCATCGCTTCAAGGGTGTGAAGCAATCGCTCAAACCACTCGGCCACTGAGGCCCAATAAGACAGTCACCACTGTCTTATGTATAATTTATGTTACTAGATTAGGTAAGATTCTGACAAAAACTCGAGATTAATTTAGTTGATCAATTTGGACTGGGTAAAATTCGTACAAAACTTTTTTTGCTATTTTTGACGGTGAAGAAGATAGAGAAAGAGAAAAGATAATCACTAAAGTCTTTGAAAGTGCACTAGTGTTATGGGTTGAAGTTTTTATTCGTGTGTGAATACAAAGCAACATATCGGCTAAAAACTTTGCACATAGGTACTTGTTCCGTTACAATTGCGTTATCCATTGTTGTAAAGGCGAAATTAGAGAAAAAACCATGGGGAAGAGAAAAATGGAGGGAGTAAAGACTTTCAATCGGTGAAGCAAAGACACCGAGTCACGTGATAGATTTTAAAGCAAAGCATCATAGAAGAAATCAAGTTTCTTTCGCTAGTTTCACGCAAAACGTGTTGACATTCGTCGTTGTTGAGTCATGTGATGTTGAGTCACGTGACTTGGGGTCTTTGCCTCAACTTTTGCAAAGCCATGGATTCTCCATTTACTAATTCCTGCTCTTTGATTAAACTTTTAGTTTTTTAAAATTTAGTATTAATAAATATTTCTCATGCATACTTGTAAAAATTGTGTTCCGTTCTAAAAGGTGTTTCCTTTCTGTCCGTTATTTTTCAATTTTTGAAATAGTGGGTAAAACTATCGTTTATTGGAACAAATAATGTGATAACATTTTCGCATATATTATTCTGGACGCGATCCCCTCCCCCCCCCCCCCCCCCCGCTCTAATGTTTCTTTTCTAACCATGTAACGGAGAGAGCTCCATGTTCAAAACAAATTCAAAAAGTTCCTAAGCGTATTCTTCAGGATTATGCATTATTTTTTGAAAATTAGCTTAATTCGAAAGAGGTATCTTCATCTTGTCCCACACAGCTTTTTGGCAAATTGATTTACGAGCTATCAGCCCGTTGTCAGTATTTGACCTTGGTAACCACTTTCCGAGGTCATGTAAGATTTCAAGGTTCCCTTTTCTTTACTATTTGTTCTGAAAACAAATTTCAGCCCCTAGATTTTCCGTTTTTCTTTACGTTGCGTCTGCAAACAGAAATAGCTTTTATTTTCTTTCAGAAGGATTGGGTTTTTTTTATAGAAGCAACAAGTGAAAGCCATCAGAACTATTTAAAATTCAGATTATGACTCAGATAATGTCCTGATGATAACAATTCTGACTGATGACTTTGTAATGAATAAATTTGAGACCTCTAAATTTACCGAAGGCTTTAAGCGACAAAAAGAAATAAAGGGTGCTTTTTTTAGAGGTATAGAACTTTAGGTTCAAATAAAACGCCGTTAAATGATGTAAATTGCCATGAATTTGGCTTTATTCGAAAGATGATTCTTTGCCAATTTTATTGAAATGTGATTTCTGTTATATGGCCACTTCGGCTGGCTTGGAGAAAGTCTAATCGGGAAGTCCAATTTTCTATCACTTTTTGCAGCAATGGGGGCCGTATGTGAGTGATGTGTGGCGAATGTTGGAATTCGGGGCCCGGGCCCAGGGCATCAAAGGAAAGGGGGCACCAAATTTCTGTCATATTTTATGATGGACAATGTGAAGAAGTCATATTAAACTCTAAGCAAAGTTTCAAGGTTTCCTGTTTTTATGTAATCTGTTATAATTTGATTACAAAACTAAAATTCAGGATGTCATCCTATGATGGCATATTAAAGAAATTTTCTTGCTTGTTTGAATGCGACAAGCAAAGTATTCGAGAAAGTGCAAAAGATCTTTAAAAATCTTACTCCTGTGATTTGGAGGAATCTTTTCCTGATGAATTTATTCATATTAGTTCAATTATCGGAAAAGAAAGTTTAATGACCAAAAAGTTAAAACAAATCCATAAACTTGGTAAATGGATACTTTTGCCAATGTAGATACAGCCCTGAAATTGTTTTTGACCTTGCCAATCTCCAATTGTAGTGGAGAACGATCAATTTCGCTATTGAAGAGAACTAAGTGTACTTTGCGTACTCTCATTTCTGATAGTAAATTATCTTCATTAGCGCTATTATCAATAGAAGGAAGTTTGACCGCAAAACTTGGTAATAAGGGCATTATAGAAGAATTTACTACAAGAAAACAAAGGAGAAAACAAAGGAACGCAGAAAGCACATTTTGATTTACCTTAACCATCATAGTTTCTCCATCTGCGACTGTAAAAAATTTTCTTACATGAAAATCAAGAATTTATTTTAGAGTTTTCTTTCTATCAAAATAATATCCAAAAATTACCTTCATTTTTTTTGGAGGGGGGCACCATATTTGTCAGTGCCCCGGGGCACCCAAGCGAGTAAATCGGTCCCTGGGTGTAGACCTGAGACTTCACACAGCCCCACAAAAAATAGTCCAGCGTAGTTAAATCGCATGATCTTGCAGGCCAATTCACGGGTCCATTAAGCGAAATTATTCGTTCACTGAAAGTTTTTTTCAATAAATCAATTGTGACACGCGCTGTGTGGCGTGTTGCACCGTCCTGTTGTCTATTCATGATGAAATGGCAATCCAAACTAAACATAAAACAAGTGACAACTATCAAAATGGCCCACAGATCGAACAGTGTTCCCGACTCAAAGTTCTATACCTCTTTTAAAAAACACCCTGTAAATAGTGAAGGAGGGATTGTGAGAGAGGAGCAATCGACATTTAACTTATCTGAAGCTATTTTGTTCCTTTTAAAATTACGTGCTCCAAAAAAGAATGCTAATCGCGAATAAGAAGGAAATGATTTAGGAAATAGAAATAAAAATTTGAAGTTTTGATAGGCGGTTCAGACTGGTGAGAAATGGAGACGATTAGCATGTAAGCCGACTCTTCACCTGTCCCTAGCCTTAGAATTAGAAACCTTTTAGAATTGCCATATTGGGGGAAAAAGTGGAGGTGATTTTCAGTTTGACTGGTCGTTTCAAGTCGAGTGAGACATTGGCCAAACACTTTTTCGGTGCCCTCTGTTGTCAAACCTCATGAACACAAACAAACATTTACGCTGACAGGATGCGAGAATGAGTCTGCCACACCAAAGAGAAATCTCTGCTAGTTTCATTTTTTTTTCAATTCCGAGGTAAGGGATACGTCGAAGAGAGGTTCAACTTCATTTGCATTTTCTGAAATTTCTAAAGTAGGAAACACACCAAAAAAATTACCTTCCAGTTTTTTTTTTTGAGCTATCACGAATTGCTTATTGTTTTCATTTGACCGTTGAATGACGTCCACATCCTTTGCTTTTTGGAACTGGGCATCAGGGAGCACCACCGTCGACCAGCCCCTGCGTGTGCTGCTCTCTTCTGCCTGGTTCTCCACCAGCAGTACTGTCCACTGGAATCCGCTCCTCTTGTGCGGTTGTGTTCACATCCTACACACGCCTACGCACACAGACACACCACTACACACACACACCTACGCACAGACACACACACATACACGCACTCGTGATTGCGAAAAACATAATTTGAATTCAAGATGTCAAAAATTTATTTATTTATTATTATTATTTTAATTCTGAATACATCATAGAGAGGCCTGCCATTGATATTTTGTCTCAACAAAATTCGTGCCTTCTTGAAAAGCATTGAAAGAAATCGTCTTTTTTCTTCACCCCAATCATTACACCAGTAACGGTAATACGTTACGTCAAGTCGGACTGTTTTCAGGGTGAAGGCGTTAAAGAGTCGAAGGCTTTTTTTAAAACGCCCCAAGTTGGAGTCGGTCATTTTCCCTTAGAGTCCGCAACTCTCCTAGCGCTGCGGAGTCGGAGTGAGCCTGCTCTTGTGGAAAAAGAGTCGGAGTCGGATTCGAAGACTCTAAAATTCCATGTATTTTCCGTCTTACTTCGCAGATCTGACTTCAAGTGATCAATTTCCCATTGTTGGATGTTAAGTTAGGCAATCGTGCAATGCAATATCCCTAGTAAACTTTCCAGCAATCTTTGCCCAAGGAATGTTTTTTTCGCTGCGCAGAAAAACGGAACGGAGTTATTCACCATTATCGCAGCCCAAGGTCAAAGCTGGCGAATCATTTTTCATCATCTCTTCGCACGTGGTATAATTAGGGTCAGTGGCCCCTTCCTGCGCACTGTACTGAACTGGAAGTATTCTTAGGGTATTTGAGACATTCTGAACGTCATTCTAATGTGCTAGCATGTAAGTTTCGATACCAATGTTTACCCTGTTTTTGAAACGGAATTTTTCTCTAACTTATAGTTTAACACCCTCTTTCAAACTTGAAATTCGCAAACGCTCCTCGTTTAGAAGTTACTGTTAGGGTATTTGAGACATTCTGAACGTCATTCTAATGTGCTAGCATGTAAGTTTCGATACCAATGTTTACCCTGTTTTTGAAACGGAATTTTTCTCTAACTTATAGTTTAACACCCTCTTTCAAACTTGAAATTCGCAAACGCTCCTGGTTTAGAAGTTACTGTTAGAGCATTTGAGATCGCTAGTCCGTTTTCTCGGTGATTAAACACCATAGTTGTTCCACTTCACGGGTCACCTGCATAAGAATTACTGTGTGACATTAAAATTAATATCAATTTTGCTTTCTTAATTCAGGTAAAATAAGTATTTCGTTATTCAGCTATTTGTTCCAATAAGATCACAAATTATACAATTACGAAAAGATCACATAAATTTACAAATATTTTTATCTAGATGTTTTACCTCATTGCTGGTGAATCTTTTTTTATGGGTAAGGATTTATTTTTACAATAATTAGTGAAAATAGAAATGTATATCAAATATGTGCACATAATCCTCATATATAATAATAGCCAATGATCGAGTAACGTCATCAACGATGAAACTCGCACCACGACATGATAATTTGATAGTGTGTTTTGGTAATGTTTGACATGAAGGGAAAGGCTTTATTGTGACAATTCTGAAACTAATTTGAAAGTGACGAACTCTATAATTAACTTATTTTGTAAGTGTCAAAATATATGAATTAAAGAAGTATTACATCGAATGCGCGTTTATGTGTACACGCATTTATTCTTTTGAGTTGTTCAGTTTGGTCGCCTGGCACCCTCCCCCAAAAAACCTAACCTAGTTTCGACAAGGCTGACCCATGGCCTCTGGGTATGTAGACCTGAATCAATTTCTTTCTCCATGATGGTAACAAAATCCCAGAAAAACAGTTCCACGATATTTCCCTGATTCAGCTCCAAAAATTTCATTGATTTCAAAACCGTGGGTATCACACACATCTAAAAGATAAAGCCACATTAATATTGCATACCTGAAATTTTTGCAAGAAACATAAGCAGTAGATTATAGTTTGAAAAATAGGAGGAAAAACGGGAATTTTTATGTTAGAAAACATAAGAGAAAGCATTAAGATTAACATTTAAAACACTTTAAGACTTCGCTTTTTTCTATTAAATTTTGTTCGGTTCAATATTTAATTTGTGACATTTGAAACTTTGCGCTCAAAATGATCACAGCATTTCAATTCAATATTACTGAATTTAAGTTTTAATAATGAAAACTAAACAAATTTTATTTACAAGCTTTTTAATAAACCTTAATAATAATCGAAAGTGTAAAAAAAAATACAATTCCAAACACTGATGCAAAATTATTGAGATCATCAGCTGTATGAAACAAAGAAATTAAAATCCTCATATAGGGTAGACCGACCAGTGAGTGAACACCACCCAGTGAATGAACAGCGCGTCATTTATTTTTTAAAAATAAGCTTCCAAAATTTTTTTTCTAAATAAATTCACTACAAAAGTGTTCTTTATTGATATTCTAAGTTATCTGACACCTGATTGGTTACTTTGGATGCGTATTTTTTTTCCTGAAAAAAATTTGAAAGTTTTACTGCCGTGAATCGTTCTTTTTCTCTTTTAAAATAATAAGGCTGGTTTCGCGCAAGCAATTATTTTCATGAATATTATTTTTATTGATAAATTTTATTTTTTAACTTTACGAAAGAAAAATTAAGTATACATATTTAGGTTATGGATTTAAATTGTTTCAGTCAATGCAGAATGCGTAGATTTTCAGGTAGAGGGGTGTTCAGTCACTGGGTTCGAAAAATTGCGAAAACCCAGTGAATGAACAATGACAAAATTTCTTTTGATTTAAAAAGAAATTTGAAGTTTCTTAGAAATATTTTATTTTTCTTACTTTTTTGTAATGCAGATAGTTTTATATGCTTATTTATTTATGTACTAGTGGTACCCGCACGGCTTTGCCCGTAATAGAAAATTTAAAAGGTCTTTTGGTTCGCCTGTATATTTACAAATAATGTATGGTAAATTTTATCGCCAATTGGCTTGTACTCATGTTACGGTTCCACGTTATGATAATTTCGTATCTCGCCAATTGGCTTGTGCCCATGTTACGGTTGAACGTTATGATAATTTCGTAATTTACTCGTCCATCTTATGATATTTTTGTTCTTAAAATTGGAATAGAAAAAGAACCACATTGAATTTTCGAAAAATCGCTTCGAGGTGCACACCCCCATGCTACAAACTACCTTTGTGCCAAATTTCATGAAAATCGGCCGAACGGTCTAGGCGCTATGCGCGTCACTGAGATCCTGACAGACAGAGAGACTTTCAGCTTTATTATTAGTAAAGATTTCATTGTATATTTTATAATTTCTTTATTTTTGTCTTTGTAAACAATGCACTTTTAACTGAGTTTTATCTTATACCTATCTATATCTCTATATGTATATTAACCTACCTACCTACATCTATCTTTCTATATCTTTATCTCTCTTGATAGATAGACAGATAGATAGAGAGATAGAGAAATATAAATATATATACAAAGAGAGAGAATAGATAGGTAGATATGTATGTTTGAATATAGATAGATAGATAGAGGAAGATATAGAGATAGATATATAAAAATTAAGAGGTAAATAGATATATAGGTAGATAAATATAGAGATAGAATAGGTAGGTAGATAGATCGATAGATTTATTGATAGATAAATAGATAGGTAGTGGTTAACAGATAGATAGGTAGATAGAGAGACTAATATAGAGATAGATAGCTAGGTAGAGAGACTGATATAGAGATAGATAATAGGTAGATATATTGACAGGTAGATAGACCGATAGATATAGATTGGTGGATAGATATAGATAGGTAGATATACTGATAAGGAAATAGATAAATATATAGGTAGATAGACAGGTAAAAAAGCAGGTAGATAGATAGATAAATAGATTGATTAAGAGGAACGGTAATAGATTGGTAAATATTTAGATGTACAGATACAGACAGATAAATAGGTAGATAGTTAGGTAGAATGACAGATAGATAAGTAGATAGATGTATAGATAAGTATATAGATAAGTAGAGAGATAAGTAGATAGATAAGTAGATAAATCGTTTGATAAGTAGATAGATAAGTATATAAGTATATAGATAGATAGATAGATAAGTATATAGATAGATAGATAGATAAATAGATAGATAGATAAGTAGAGAGATAGATAGATCGAAAGATAAGTATATAGATAGATAAGTATATAGATAGATCGATAGATAAGTATATAGATAGATAGATAAGTAGATAGATAAATAGATAGATACATAAGTAGAGAGATAGATCGATAGATAAATATATATAGATAGCTAGATACAGATAAGTAGATAGATAGATAGAAAAATAGATAAGTACATTGATAAATAGGTAAATAGATATAGAGATAGATAGATACGATATATAAATAGATAAGATAGATAGATAGATAGATAAATATATATATATATAGATAGATAGATAGATAAATATATATATATAGATAGATAGATAGATATAGATAGTTATATAAATAGATAAATAGATATAGTAGTTATATAGAGAGATAGATAGATAGATCTCAAAGAAACTTAGTTTCTTTTTGAATCAAAATTTATCATGTTCATTCACTGGACCAATTTGTGTTCATTTACTGGTTCGAGGTGTTCATTCACTGGGTCTTTGTGCCATTTTTTCTTTAAAAAAGTCGGAAGCGGAACCATTTAAGTTCCCGCGATTTTTTAGAGATATTTACATAGATCAATTAAAATGTTTTAGCTATCACAATCTGTATAGTATAGAATTTAATAGAGACACAGAGTTCTGGAAATACTACAACGACAAATATTTATTTATTTTTTTAACGATTGTTAATTTTTTTTAATGGCTCTATGTATGAGTTTGTTTCATGGACATAGCCAGGAAGCCAGGAGTCCCGTTCGGGAGGGACAAGCACAGGCGCAACCAGAGGTGCCCCCCCCCAAGGGCAGAGGCACACACCCCTCAATATCGCGGTGATCCCCCCCAAAAAAGCAAGAGCCTCCCCTTAT
Organism: Uloborus diversus; assembly: GCF_026930045.1. Taxonomy (NCBI): domain Eukaryota; kingdom Metazoa; phylum Arthropoda; class Arachnida; order Araneae; family Uloboridae; genus Uloborus; species Uloborus diversus. Next base: position 99,821,704 of record NC_072739.1, on the reverse strand, counting down.
GAGAAAAATGCCCCTCAAAATACCCCCCTAAAAATTTCAATTACGCCATGACCCCCCCCCCCCCTAGGTGGGCACCTCTGGGCGCAACAAGATTATGGTTTTCAGTTACCCCCCACCCCCTAGTACGGACCTCGGAAATTGCTGGAAATTTTTGTCCTCCTTTCCCCCTAAAAAACATTTCATGCTTTTTTCGGTCAGATGAGGGCAGAAAAATTTATCACGTGGCTCTCTCCCGGAAAATTTTCGAAATTGAAGTCCTAAAATAGCTTTTTTAAAATTATTTTCGGTGGCGTTTGGAAAGAGCATGGGAGTCAGAAGCCCTCTTCTAGGGAGGGGTAATTGCCCCTCCCTGCCCCCCTCTGGCTACGCTCATGGTTAGTTTGTGAAATATTTTTACACTGTGTTTTCTTTGCATATCCTTTAGACATACGGTATTTTTGCATCTCTTTTTTACCACAACTAGATTGCGCAAGAATTAATTCAAGTTATTTCTCACTATCGTGCGGTTTTATTGGCCCTTCTGCTCATCTTCATTACCTCATTAAATCAAAATATTTATCTTTTCCCAGATGTTCAGCGTTATGCGAATTCGCAGTAAAGATGAATGGATGTGGGATTGTTCTTAGGGGGGGGGGGAGTTTTTCTTCTGCCATAAATTTTAAGTAAGGTAATAGAAAGATTGGATTAATTGCTGAGTAAAGAAAGGAATGAAGTGGAGAACATTCTCTGTCACGAGGTTCAAGTTTTGTATAGATGGCAGCTTCGCCCTTTAGTGAGAAATAGAAGAATGGAAAAGGCACTGAAGTGTGTGTCTGGGGGGGGGGGATGAATTGCTTTTGATCTGAAAGGTGTCTGCAGGCATGGTTGTGGAGTCGGAGGAAAATGACCGACCCCAACTCTTGGAATTTTAAATCTTCGACTCCGATTCCTACTCTTTTCCCCCAAAATCAGTCCGACTCCACGACCCCCACTCCCGACTCCGGAGTCCTTGGTGTTCAGGGACGTCCCGAACTTTGTTTCTTTGGAGGTGGGGGAGGGGGGCATTCTCAATTTGCCGAATGGTTTACTTAATATTAGTTTAATTTAATATTTATTCTTGTTAGATTCCTGTTTTAATTTAATATTAGTTTTTGATAACAGAAGCTATGTTTGATTCTTAGAAAAAACTATATGGTTCTTTAAATGTGAAATTCACAATTAATTTTCGAAACAAAGTTTTTTAAGTTATGACGAGAATTGCTATTTATCCTCACTACCTCACTTGACCGTTTTTGATGTTTCCTTGATTTTTCAGATTTCCATGACGACGAAAATAAATATAGCTCGTTGTTTTTAATATTTATCTAGAGAGACTAATTTTCGTCGTCATGGTTACAAATCGTCTGCGATTCATTCAAGGCTTAACTCAAGCAGAGTTTATATTACAAAATAGGGGTGGGGGGTCTGAAATCACGTTTTTTTTTCTGGAAAAACACTAAAATTGATGAACTTAAAAAGAAAAACTCCATCAAAAAATTTTTTTTTCCAGAATTTAAGATTGATGAGAAATAAAAATATCATAATGACATCCGCTGTAAATATAATCTTTATGATGAGTGTACGGCTGCAAATTGACCATAATAACTATATCTTTATTACCGCATCCTAATTACCTTTTTTTTAAATTGATATACTTCATGTTAAGTAATCTAGAAAATCACCAGTCATGAGAGGTGCGAATATTTTCTCCATTTCCATTCCATTCCTTTAATAAAAACACGAATCCCAACTTGTAGGGTTTGAAAGCAATTCGTGATTCGAAAAACAGACCAAGGTTTGTAATAATCCTAAACTTCATACATTGGAAAATTCCCTATTCGGCAAGACGATATGGCATCCCTGAGATTATTTTACCGGATTTTGTGTTAAATTTTAAATTGTTATTCCATGATACCCAATGTTCCTTCTCATTAAATTTTATGTATAATAGGATATGGCGTGCATATACTCAAATCTTATCACTCGGTATCTTCAAGCGGCAAATTCAAGACTTCAAAATTCAAATGAATGGAAGTTTTTTTTTTTTTTTCAAAATAAAGCTACTTGTTATGAAATCGACACTCATTTTTTCCCCCTTTTGTGAACAAATGCGCCTACTTAACCTCATCTATCGTCATCGTAATTAATGAACTTTATCTGATTGGCAGCGGTCCAAAACCTTTTACTCATCAAGCTGTGGGAAAAGATATTTGCGGTTAAAGTGAGAAATAGACAAGGTTAAATGAATTCTTACAAGAAGCGATTTCAAAGAACATCCGTATTCTCTAGATGCCTAAAAAATTTTTCAACTTAAATAATTCTTAATTTATTTTAAATTGGTGGAACATTTAATTTCTATCCTTTTCCCCAGTCGCGGTTTTCTTGTTTGATTTTGAAATCTAGCCAAAAAGTATGACGATAAAGAAGAAGCAGATTTTTCTTCTTCTTTCTCCAGGTCATCAAAAAATATGGCCTAATAATCTATTTTTCTCAGCTGAAATTACTGTTCTTATTCCCAGCCGGAAAAATGCGTCCAAGATGGAATTTCAAGAATGGATGACATTTATTGAACAGTTTACCCCGATCTCCAACCCTTGACTTATTACAGCTCTAAATTCATATTGAGATATTATTAAAATAATTAAACTCTAAAATGTATTGCTTTTTTTTAAAAAAAACATTTGTGTGGTTTCATGTTCTAAAATTAATTAACCACAATGTTTGCATTGAAAGTTTTCATGTTAGTAATGATTTATTATACCCAGGGGCGTGCACAAAAATTTTGCTTCCCATCAAAAATGACTTTCACGGGCCTCCTCCATATTGTTAACCCTTACTTCCCTTCATATATTTCACCCCTCATTTTAAAAATCTCGGGCCCCCTTAGGCTCGGGCCCGGGCTAACAGGTGTCCCTCCCTTTTTGTGCACGCCCCTGATTATACTCACAAATACATACACACACACACCACACACATAAACGAACATCTTATTTTATTTATGTTTTGATGTAAAGGGTAAAAATATGCTTCACTAAATTTTTGAGGCAAATTTTCGATTTTCAACGCGTCAAATACGCTTTTAGGGTCATTAAAATTACCTTTCAGTATAATTGTCATGTGTTGTGCATCAGTTCTTATCAACGAATGATTTTTCAAGCAATTTTCTAAAATCCATACTCGTATTGTAATATTTTGTTGTAAGTCAAAAACTATTTTTGTCATTATCTTCCTATAAATTATAGCCGATGATCGAGTAACTTGCGTGTTTCAACAATGAAACTCGCGCCACGGCTGATAATTTGATAATATGTTTTGGTAATGTTTAACATGCAGGGAATGGCGTTATTGTGACAAGGCTGAACTCGATCCGGTCACTTAACAGTTTTACTGATAAAACTAATTTCAGAGGAATGAAGAAACGAAAACAATGAACACTATACACTGGAGTTAATATTTCAACTATCAAAATATCACCAAGCAGACAATAGCTTCGTTCAAATGTAGAAGCAATTTTCACCCTTGACGGGCGACTTTCTAGTTAAATAATAAAGTTCGTGTTATTAATATTTTAAATATGAATTGAGACTTATTAATATTCGGTACAGTATTTATTTGCTTAATATTAAGCCTATTTGTATTTTAAATGCTTTGTACAGTTAGTCAAGTCTCGCTGGGCGAAGCGGAAGGGGCAAAGTGAAATAGTTCGTTTCGATCACTTATTCAATATCAAATCACTTACGTATTCATTTATTAATTATTTTGTTTACATACCTTCATTTAATAATTCCCTTATTTATTCATTCATTCACTTATTTTCTTATTAATTCACTATTTTATTCATTCGTTCATTTTTTTCCCCGTACATTAACCAGTGTTGCCAGATTGGGGGAAATTTCTCCATTTTGGGGAAATCTGGTGATCTCTGGGGAAATTTCGGGGAAATGAGTTTTGAGGGGAATTCTTAGGGGGAAAAAAATTTTCTTGGGGAAAACCTGGGAAAAGAAAAAACCTCGGGGAAAAAAGAATTTTTTTCGTATTGAGATTCACGACAAGAAGTAGTAGTTACACTGTTAGTATCAAACAGCGTTGGTTTAGCTTTGATCAACTTTATGGAATTCGCATTTCGCATTATGTGGAATATTATGCTACGCAATTCGCATTAATGTTCTGCGTGAGTAACTAGTTGATCCGTGAAACAGGTAAAAATAAGTGTAATGAAGAATGTTCGTGGATAAATAAATAAATTAAAATTAATTTGAATTCTGAAATTTTGAATTCAAATTCTGTTTTTCGCAATCACGAACTGAGACAGGACCCTACTCATTGGAGTTATTGTTTCTAGAAACAGCTCCTCCCCCCTCCCCCCAAGCCTGCCTCTCCTCCTGGGCGGTTACGTGTGCATAGTTGTGTATGCACGTAGGCGTGTTTGTATGTGTGTGAGTGTGCGTGAGTGTAGGACATGAGCGCCTCTGACCAGGAGAAGCGGATAGCTCAGGACCGGAGCAGCCACGCCGCCTGCAGTGGGCGGTGGTGCTGCAGAGGCTTCTGGTTCAAGCTGAAAAAGGCACGGAACATCAAAAGCAGTCAAATGAGAACAGTAAGCAATCGTGATTGCTCAAAAAAAATCATAGTTTAAATATACATACAGAAGCAGAGTAGTAAATGCAAGTAGAAAAAAAACATTTGGCTATTTCTTATCTGTCGGTCAGGCGCTTGTATTTATGACTAGTGGCACCGGCGCGGCTTTGCCCGTAGTAGAAAATTAAAAGGTGTATTGGTTCCCCTGTATATTTACAAATAATGCATGATGAATTTCTCGCCAATTGGCTTGCCCACGTTACGGTTCCACGTTATGATAGCTTGGTAATTTACTCGTCCATCTTATGATAATTTTGCTCGGGAAAATGTTCTTAAAATTAGAATAGAAAAAGAACAAAATCGAATTTTCAAAAAATCGCTTCGAGGTACACACCCCTATGCTACAAATTAATTTTGTGCCAAATTTCATGACGATCGACGTAACGGTGTAGGCGCTATGCGCGTCACAGAGATCCTGATAGACAGAGAGATATCCAGACAGAGAGACTTTCAGCTTTATTATTAGTAAAGATGATAAAGAAGAAGAAAAAATAAATAAATAAATAAAAATGGGAAGAAAAAAAAAAGTTGGGGAATTTTATAAGAAAATTAGACTATTTGGGGGGAAAAAAAATTTCAGGAGGCAAAAATATTAAAGGAAGTCGATTCATTTTATGAAAATATTAGTGGAAAAATAATTTTTGAATTTGAGGAATTTTGATAGAAAACATCGCTTTTTGGGGAAAAGTAGGAAGGGAATTGGGGAAATCTGGATTTGACCATCTGGCAACACTGACATTAACTAGTTTATTTATTCATTACATTTGAACGAAGCAAATGCTTGTTTGGTAATATTTTGTGATAGTTGAAATTGTAACCCTAACTCCAGTGGATTAACCCTAAACCTTAGCAGCTAGCGTTGATTGTTGACCATTTTTCCGTTTCTTCATTCCGCTGAAATGACAGTCTTACCAGTAAAACATTTGAGTTACCGGATCGAGTTCAGCCTTGTCACAATAAAGTTTTCCCCTGCATGTAAAACATAATCAAAACATATCAAATTATCATGCTGTGGTGCGAGTTTCATTATTGAAACATGCGCATTACTTGATCATCGGCTATTACAAATATGTGAGAATTCGTTTATGGTTACATTTCCTCTTCATTTCTTTATTCATTCTTTTGTTTAATTATTTATTTCATCAAAAGTATCTTTGACAATCGAATAAAAAAAATTTCATTGGAAAAATATTTTGTTTCACTTTGCCCATCAAAAAAAAAAAAAAGGTGAAAAATCTCCACCTTTTTAAAGGTACAAATTTACTGCCAAAAATAAAAAAGAATGTGTCAATGCAAGTTTTACTTAAAAAAATATATTGTTTTTTCTAAATGTACCGTAATTATCAGAAAAAATTTCCAATATGTTCCTCTTGAAAAATAAACTTTGAAACTTTGCCCCACATTCCCCTATATATTTTTTCACTTAGCGATTGTGAATTGTGAGGTTGTTTCGTGTTCTCCAAGCAAACCACCGTGTTGATAACAGATCCATTTTTTTTTTAAACTTTTAAAATAATTTAAGAATTTCGATTTGAACCAGTGGCGGTTTCTATTCCATGATTTTCGCTAAAAATCGCGATTTCTATGAACTCGAGCTCCAGGATCTCTCTCGTTCCGCAAATTGGCATCATTCCATCGCCATTTTTCTCTTCAGTTTCAAGGTTTCGATAGGGATTCCATCAACCGCGGAATGTGTCTCCTAAAACAAACAAAAAAGCACTTGATTGTCCTTGTAATTGAGTCATGTTTCGCGGTGGAAAATTTAAAACGAAGATATCGGAGCGTGCGAAAATTGTCCCCCGTTTGAACCATTTTGCTGCGTTTTGATGTTCTATCGTTAGAACCATTTTGATGCGCAATTTTTTTTTCTTTCTAGTTCTTTCCTCCTGTGGAGGAGGGGGGTGGAGGATTATTTTGCTTTGTTGCTTTATTTCGTTTTGTTTCGATGCTGCTCGTGCATGTTAAGCAGGAATATGAATATGTGTTCCGTGCTTGTCCTGGGTAATGATCCACTAAAAGTCAGGGAAGCTGCACGTGTCGTTCGAAAACAAAATCGTGCGCAGTTGCTGCTGTTTATTCTCTCTCTCCCCCTCCCCTCTATCTTTCTCTGTCGATTGTTTTTCTTGATTCTTTTGGAGCTCTTTCATTTATTACCGCGTGGTACTGGATGAGGGGAGCGGGATATAGCCAATGCGAAGAAAGTTGATAAAATCTTAAAACGAATTGAATTGGGTCGTTTCCGAAATTTTAATAGAATTTTTTTCTGAAAGAGCATGCTTAAAAACATCGGACTAAACCATTTTTTAAACATAATTTGACAGAGTTTACTAGTTTAAAAAAAATATTTTAATCGGTGCGCAGACTCAATTTTATTTTTTACGCTTCTGCGCATGACATCACAAATGGTGAACTGCCATTCACTGATGCCATTTGCGCATAGCACAATATTTAATTTGCTTCTTTACTCATGTGTAGTATTTTCTGGATCCAAGTTTTTTTTTTTTTTTTTTTTTTTTGCTCATTCTATCTGCTTTAGTGACTAAAATTAGTACTTTTGAGTGAAGGAAACAACCCTATTTAAAATGATTATTTAAGAAAACATATATACATGTATTTTAATTCCACTAACTTGATCCGGATAAATGGAGTTGTATAAAGGAGGTTCTACTGTATTTTGTTTAATTTGTAAAGTACAGCAACTGGCGGTGGTTAAGACTTTTTTTTCCTGCCATGTTTTTCCCCCTCTTTTTTTTTCATGCAGGAACAATTAGACAGTCATTCGCCATTCTAAAATGCAGTCGAACAATGCAGTTTATTGGTTTTCATATAAGACGAACTACGGTAAAGACATATTGAATTTAAAGGAGCCTTTTAGTTCATTTCAATGAGGTTCGACTGCAGTTACTGATTCATTATTTGAGCCCAGGGAATAAAAAGTCAATCGTTTTTTACAAATAATTTGTTTATCTTTATCTCTACTAATAATAAAGCTGAAAGTCTGAATGTTTGGATATCTGGATCTCTGTCTGTTACGCGCATAGCGCCTAGACCGTTCGACCGATTTTCATGAAATGTGGCGCAAAATTAGTTCGTAGCATAGGGGTGAGCACCTTGAAATGATTTTTGGAAAATTCGATTTTGTTCTTTTTCTATTCCAATTTTAAGAAGATTTTACCTAGCGAATTACCATAACATAGACGAGCAAATTAATATAACATATTGGCGAGAAATTCACCATCTATTATTTGTAAACATACAGGCGAACCAAATGACCTTTCAATTTTCTAGCGAGTACCGATAGTAATTTAATAATTTTCGATAGAATGAAAGAAAGTCGACCTTAACTTTACTTCTGCAGAACTTATCTTTTTTTTTTTTAATTGCAATTTTCCCATTCGGAGAAACAGGTTGAAGAAACTCGAAAGGGCACAACTACCTATCCAAGCTATATTCTCTTTTTTACTAGTGTTCCCAGGGAAAAGAATTTCGCCCATATTCTAGCAAGCCTTAGATTTAAATGCTTTCCGGTAGAGAGCAAATAATTTGACATCGACTTTTCGGATTCTTCAATGCTTCGGGGAGAAAAAAAGAGAACTTCTGAATTCTTCTGGTAAATTAAATTCGGTTGTAGACGCAAGTGCTATCATTACATTTTTAAATTATATGCTTTTAAAGACTCATTCCCTATTAGCATTCCTAAATTTTGTCACTCGCGCATTTTTTTTGCTCTTTGCTGTCGTGTTTGATGGATTGGTTTGCGGATATCCCTTCAAATTATATCATTCGGTTGAAAAGTCTTTTCTGAGTATTAATTTAAAAATAATTTCAGCTAGCCTAGAGTTTCTGAGAAAGCATTTAGATCCGGATATAACTGGCATTCAATGTTGATGATGAGGGTTTGCCGTAATCGGAGGTCTAAGGTATTTACATGTATTCTTAAATATACATAAGAAATGGCATTTGCCTAAAGCTAAATTGGAGTGGAAGCTAGCTCGGTGATGGTGAATTTAGTCATAATGATTGATGGTGGTTTCTTAAAAACTCCTTGAAATTGTTTGTGATGATGTATTTTCTTCTTGTACAAATGCATACTATTATGAGTAATAATAAAAGTAATGATATTTGAGGAATTTAAATGAATTGATTCTGGAAACTTATTTATACGGCATCAATCATTGAAAAGGTAGACGAAATAAAATTGTAATTTCGGCAAGCAGATTTGAAATTTAAATTGAGTACAAGCAATGGCATTAAGAAGTTGGAGGAAAGTAGAACTGTCTCTGATGAACCTCTTGTGACAAAAAATGAAAAAATGAAAAAAAAAAAAAAAAAATAATAATAAATAATAATAATTCTAATAATGTTTTATGTAAACACGAAGATCGTTCAATTTTCAGGAACTTCTTTTTATTTTTGTGGTGTAACGAAATCAAAAGAAAAGTATAAATAGCGACTGCATTTCATATAAAGTATTCCCTCGACTCGTATGCAACCGCCCCTTAATCAGGTACATAGTAAAAATCATGTCAATATGTATCGTGTAATATCGAAACCGTGTTATAATAATCGCAAATTTGGTACCGTGTAATATCGAAACCGTGTTGTACAAGTGCAGTGTTGTACTAGGGACGCCTATATTTAGGGGGATATCAGAATTTAAGCATTTACATAGTATATCCTGAAACTCTTAACTCCACTTTGTGTATCATCCCCCCCCATGTTGGGTGTCTGTTAAACTGAAGCCAACCGCCCCTTCGCCCTCTAGGGATGCATTTTGACTAGTGTACACATTTTTTTTTTTTTTAAACGTTCATATTTTAAGAGAAAACCGCATTTGTATTTCTACAGCGAATCGGGTAACGGATAAACGAATACCCCGCTTATACGAATAAAACTTCTTGGAACCGAATATTTCCCCATTGAGGTAATGTTAAAGATCCCCGCTTAATCGAATAATTTCCCCGGATAATCGAATAATATTTATCAGCTTTCGCAATATTTCGCTAAGAGGTTTTTTTAATAAATTAAAAATTAATTAGGTATGAACAATTAATAACAGATGAGGTTGTAAGTTACATTTTTATAATTTTCTTTTCGCACTTATAATATATGTGGAATTACTATATCTTGTCGTTCACTTAGCTTATTTCAATACATGTTTACCAATAACATCGATTACTTCCATTATATAGTTATTGATTCATTATTATTACGTTTTAAGACAAATGTTGTCCAATTGGTAAGCTAAAGAATATTTCCCCGCTTAATGGAATAATATTTCTTGGAACCGACGGTATTCGATTAAGTGGGGCCGACAGTATCTCTGTGCATGTGTATATGTGTATGTGCTGTAAGAAATTAATATCGTAACTCACAAGAGCTTACAGATCAGTTGAACCGTAGTAAAAACTTCACTTTTGTACATTGAACTAGATTTCATCAATTATTCACAAAAATTAATTAAAACAGTGATTTTTAACCAGTGATAGTGATCCGCGAACAACTAGTGAATTGTAATCTATATCATTTTTAAAGTTATAATTAAATTTATGAAAGAAAATTTTAGGACTTGTCTCATTTCACCAAATGTAATTGTTGTGAAAATTTATTGTATTATTTCTATTGTATGTGGCTCGCTTAGGATTCGAAAAGTTATTAAGTGCAGTGGCGGATACAAGGGTAGGGTCATGGGTGTCATGAACCCCCTCCCCTCCTAAACCTTCTTCAATAGTATCCGATATCCGTCCACATTGGGTTCAAACACTGTATGAATAAAATGTAAACGATTTCACTTGTCTTTTCAATTCATTAATTATTTTTGAAAGTAATTTTTTGAAATTTCTTCTATCATTGCTAATGAAATTAATTTGCGTCATTTATGCCTATTAGTAGCGCTCTATTCTTGACCGATTTCGTACTTTTTATTAACACCCGAGCATTTTAAGAAGGTTTTCGTGTCACAATCGTAGGTTAATTCGGGGAAGAGGGAGTCATTCTGTATCATGACCCCCCTCCCCCTCCTAAAATGGTAGTCAGTATCTGCCCCTGATCAAGTGGTCCTTAGTAGCAGGGGTGCCCATCCCCCCCCCCCCCCCAAGCTCAATGGCGCAAATTCCCCCCCAAAAATTTTCTCGCTTTCGAATTGGATTAAATATAAGTTTTTAGAGTCTGTAATTTCCATTCAAATTCATTGGGGGGGGGGGGGGCGTAGCGCTAACAAATAGTATTTGAACTGAAATATTGTTGTATTGTTGACCGCCTTGCCTTTCCAAATTTTACAACGTGAACCTTGAGTAAACAAGTTTTGGGTACCACTGAATTTTGCTACACTTTTTTTTTTTTTTTTCAAACGTATGAACAATTACAGGAAGAGTGGATTCAACTTTCTTTCTTGGATGGAGTCATTACTAGATGTATACACTATGAATCTATACAATATGAATCTTATTTTATCGTCACTTAGATAGGGGGAGCAAAGGTTTCTCCTCCGGAAAATTTTCGAAATTGTAGTTTTAAAACCACAGTTTTAGACGATCTCTGGTGATGTTTGGGGTAGAAAAGGTTTGGTGTGCCCCTCCCGGGTAATTTTTCAATATTGAAACTTTAAAAGCGCGATTGCAGATAGTTTAACGGTGTGTGAAAGAGAATTTTCCTGTGTTTTAAAAATTGTAGTTCTAAAACGCAGTTTTAGACTATCTGTGGTAATGTTAGGGGAAGAAGAGATTCTAGGACTTGCCCAGGAACATTTTCAAAATTAAAGTCTTAAAAACGATATTTATCTATCTATGGTTTGGGGAAAAGCAGTTTTCTGAAATTGAAGCTCTAAAATCGCAATTATTGCCGATCTTTGTGACGTTAAAAAAACGAGTTTTCGGAAGCTTTCCCGGAATTTTCTCGAAATTGAAGCCCTGAAAACCAAATTTAACACGATTTTTTAATAATGTTGACGAGAGTAGGGAGGGAGAGAGAGGGGTGCTCCACTTAAATTTTCGAACTTGAAGCTTTAAAAACGCAGTTTTGGTAGATCTGGATAATGTTAGTGGAAGGTGAATTTCGGTGCCAATCCCCCGGCAATTGTTTGAAATCTATACTCTAAAAACGCAATTCTAGGCTTGTCTTTGATCGTCTTAAGGAAAGAGGGGGGGGGGGGGAATCAGGGGCTCTCTCCTATAAATTTTTCAAAATTGCAGTTCGACAAACGCAGTTTTAGATGACTCTTGATGATAAAGAGGCAGGGTTGGCAAAAACCCGGGTTTTTTAAAAAAAGCCCGTGGACCCAGGGTTTTTTGGGTTTTTTTAAATAAAACCCAAAAAAACCCAACTGAAGCTGGGTTTTTTAAAAGAAATGTGGTTTTTTTTTTTTTTTTTGTCTTTTTTTAGGGAAAATGTGGGGTACTTGTAACATATTGTAGCTTAAGTATATGGACAAAGTGCAAAAAATGTCTTGGGGTAAAAAAGCTGGAAAACTAGTTAAAATTCAGCGTTTTCTGAAGAAAAGTATAAAAGACGACAAAACCCAAGAATGATGAAGTTTCAATTTTTTACTTCCATGATTACCAACAGTTAAGGCAAAGTTACTTCTCGAGTGATAAAATCTATTGTTCGTTTTAATTACTACGATTTTTTTTTTTTTTTTTTGCATTTTACTTTATTGTACTTCATTTTGTTATGCAAAACTACTGTAGAACCTCAAGTAGTTTAAATCCCTTTTTACTGAATTCCAGCTTAATCAAGACATTTCTTTGAACTTTATGTTGCCTTTTTTTCTATTTCTGTGTACAGAGTAAGAAATATTAAACTTTTTCGTAAGATACTCAAAATACTGTACATCCTATTGTGTTTTCTGTCTGACCGTTTGAGAAACCTGTTGATTTCTAAAAAAATATACCTTGTTTATTCGAGATTTGTGACATGTTCGTTTGCAGAAAATAATTTGCATGAAAGCCTTTTAGCTAGAGTAGTTTCCGCTGTACAATTTAGAGATATTGAGAAAATCAGTGACAGGACTAAGTCAAGATAATTTGAGTTATTTATTGACCAGTTAAAGAAAAAAGTTTAATATATTTATTTAATATCTTTGAGGTATATTTTCAATGCCGTCAAGAGTTAAGAAATTCTATTAAAGTTCTAAATTCATTTTTTATTTTCATTGTCTGTGGTAAAGAACAAATAAAAAATAACTTTAAATTGTGAAAGTATTTAAATTAATCAATTTTTTTAAAAACTTCTCAGAAAATTTAAAAAAACCCAAAAGTGGGCTAAATAATGGGTTTTTTTAAATGGGTTTTTTTCAAAAAAACCCATTGGGTCCAACCCAATTGGGTCCAATCCGGCCAACCCTGTAAAGAGGGTGTTATTCTGGCGCTACAGTGGGGGGCGCTCTCCTGGAAGTTTTCCAAAATTGAAGTTGCATATCCAAAAAAGATGGATCAGACACACCGTGACAGATATGTTTCGGAAATCCTTAAAAATGGATTCAGCTATTCAGCACACATCGAAAATCAGAACTCGAGAAATTTAATGAATCAAATATCCTTCTATACATAGACGAAAGTAAATATGATTTACGAAACATAATTCAAACACCTTAAGAACAGACTGATCTAACCAACATCACTGAAAGTTTTAATAAAAATCGTCTAATGATAAATGGAAACAATCAGTTTAAAAATGGTCGAGAAGATGGGAGTAAAGTGAAATGAGAAAAATTCTTCTCAAGCTCGTTAATGAAGAAAATATATTAATTGTCAATTGGAGGGATAAAAAATATGTTTTTCGCAAACTTCAAAACTAGTTCTTAACGATTGTCGAGGTGCAAATGAATCAATAGAGCATACTAAGCATACTGGTCAGAATTATTGAAAACAATAAAACATTTTTGACCTCTCTCCCTCTTATCATTTTTACACACGCATTCATCATGCAGAATTGTACTACTTCCAGAAAATTTACAAAAAGTTGAAAAGAAATCAAATCGTCTGATCCAGCTTTGAAACGGACACCAACTCCATGCCGTCTATGATGTTCCCTTCATTGAAAAAGAGACACGCTCATTATAAATTTTGGAAAGAGTACCAGGGTCGTCGCTAGGTCAAAAAACTGGGGAGGGGAGGTACGCTTTTGGCGGCCCGTTAATTGTTTCAAACGCATGTTCCAATATGCAGAGAGAGAAGATTTGGCTTCTGGTTTAGCAGGGATAGTCATATTACTAGACCTTAGTACTAGTAATATAAATTTAACCGTAAGGATAATATTCAATCAGAATTAGGGGGTGTCGGAAGGCTACCTTCTTGCATTATTTCGAAATTGAAGACATAAAAATGCAGTTTTAGAGAAAACTTTAAGTTTGGGAGGAAGGGGGATAGGAGGTCCAGGATAACCTCTCCCGATAATTTTTCCAAATTTAAGTTTTCAACACAATCGTACGTTATATTTAATTATGTTCAGAAGAGGGGGTCCGGGGCTCACCCCCGGGAATTTCAAGATTGTTATTTAAAAAAGTTTTACACGACCTATTGTGATGTTAAGGGAGGAAGAGACTCGGGGTCATCGTTCTATATTTTTTCAAAATGCAAACTTCAAGCATTCATTCCTAATTGAATTATCTGTGATTGTGACACGTTAAGGGGGGTCTGGGGGCTCTCCCCCGGGAAAAATCTGAATATTGTAGTTTGAAAAATGCAGTTTTAGATCATCTATATTGATATTAAGGGGAAGAGAGATGCGCCCCCCCCCCCGAATTTTTTTTGAAATTTTGAAGTCTTAAAAACGCGATTGTAGACCTTTTTATTTTTTTAAAATTTAGTGAACCGCCAGTTTCTTGAAATTAAAGCTCCAAAAACGTAATTTAAGCCGACCTTCGATAAAAGGGGGAAGGGGGAGTTTTGAAGGGGCTCGAGACCAGAAATGTTTCGTAATTGAAGCACTAAGAGCGAGATTTAAGACATATTTCGATGATGTCGGCAAGAGAGGGGGGGGGGGGCATTCCCTCGAAAAAATTTCAATTTGTTGAAACCGCAGTTTTAGAAGATTTTTGGTAATGTTAATGGGTGGACAGATTCGGAGTCCTCCCCTGGCAAATTTTCAAAAAGTTAAAATTCAATTAATGCAATCGTAGACGATTTTAAATAATGTTATAGGAATAGAAGGTTTTGGAGATCTCCCCCGAAAAATTTTCTGAATTGAAGCTTTAACAATGAAATTTTTGAGGATCTTCGGTAATATTTGGAGAGCGGCAGTTTCGGGACACCTCAGGAAGTTTTTTTTTAAATTAAAGTCTAAAAGACGAAATTTATTCGACCTTGAATGATGATGAATGATTAATTGTGAGAGCGTTTCTCGGAGGTTACTTTGGGAGCACTCTCACAGCTTTTCGAAATTGCAATCCTAAATACTTTGGTGTGGGCCATCTTTATTGACGTTAGGGTAAGGAATGGGGTTTGAGAACGCTTTTTCAAAACATAAGTTTTAAAAACCCACTTACAGGCCAGCTTTGGTTACGTAAAAAGAAGGGTTTAGAGTTCCACACTCTTCCTTTCAGTTTGGCTACGTCCGTGCTATCTTCATTGTAAATTTCAATAATTGATGAACGAATTGTAGTAATATTTTTTTCCAATTTTTCTGTGCCAAACACGATTATTTGCTTGGATTTTCCAAAATAAAGTTTTCAATTTCCCGCCTAATATTTTTGTTTTCTTGCAATACAAGCGTTTGCGACCTTAGAAAAAAGACTTTTAACATTTTGAACGGATGTGGTAATTTTCAGCGATACCTTAGGTCTCTATTCCACTTCATTTTATTTTAAATATGCCACCTGCATCTCTTCACTAAACTTTGATTTACTTACTATTTTTACATTCAAACATTTAGAACTTTTGGTATGAGTATTCACTATAATACTTTGAATCTCTCTTTGCATTTTACTGTTTTTTTTTCCTCTATCTCTCTATTTCAAATTTATTTCGGCGACCAATACATTTTTCTCCACTTAGGACACACTTCAGGACAACATTTTTCATAAAATAATAAAAAAAGTATCATATGGGAATGTTTCTGCAACCCCTATCCAATGGGCTGTCCTATTTATTTATGTATTTAAATTTTTATTTTTATTTTTTTTTTAAACTGCAGAACCATGAAGCATGGTTTTGTTTTACCAGGGCCGCCGAGAGACAAGGCGTGCAACATGTTAGTTTGGTCGCCTGTCCTCCATCCCATTATGCTAATTTTACTCTATGCACAATACTTTAATTCGAGCCGAGCCCATAGTTTCCGACTTGGCAACATACGCACTCTGCGGCCTAGTGAAGAGTATACTGTACTGAATATATTTTTTTTTCTTGTGTTAATAAAAATGTTTGAAGTGTACATTTCTGCGGCCCTTTTACGTAGATACTCTTGATAAAAGAGAATCATGGATGTTCCTAAATTGTATTTTAAGATTATATTTTCTATTCAAATTTGACAGAAAAAAACTTTTTGTCACTATTATTTCTTTTGTTCATTTATAATTACTATTTAAATTTTTTAAAACAACGAAGAGTTTTCCTTTTTCTTCGTTAGTTGCATCGCTAAAATGAAATTGGCGGCCGCACTTCTGAAAAACGAGGAGGGATGCTTGCTACGGCAACGGCCCTGAAAAGTACGCGGAAAAAGTATTATTAATGCATCTAGTTCTTGTTGAATGAGTTTAAATATTTTTTCTTCCCGAAATTCAAAAATTTCATGTTCTAAATTAAAAAAAAACTTCTGGAAAAAAATTCCCCCCAAAAAATTTGATGGCGCAACTTGCGCCATAATCCCCCCCTGTGAGCACCCCTGCTTAGTAGTGAAAAGGTTCAGAACGAATGGTTAAAAATATAGTATGCGTGGATTTCCGCGGTTACTTTTGCGTGAAAACGGTTTAAAAAGAGACCTGTAATGGAAAAAAAAATCGTGTTCGGTATTATTAAAAAGAACGCATTTTTCCTCAACTAGTTCGAGAAATTCTTCTGTTTAGAATCTTTTGGGAAATGAAGAAAGTTTGAAAAAGAACTTGCAAGCGATGAAGACCCTCCTGATATAACCGCGGAGACAATTTTTCCCTGATACGCTTTTATTGCATTTCATCGGTGCGGGCTCCTCATTCGGTTGTTTTGCCATCTTGTCTTCTTGCGTGGACTATGGAGGTGGTCAAGCTGCGTCGCTGTCGAAATTGATATCGCATCTGCTATCTCTCCTTCAGATGGGAATTGCTTTATTGGCAGAAGAATCCGAATTAAGATGATTGCGATGCTTTCTGATGTTTTTGGTTGAGCTGCAATCATTGTGTTTTTTTTTTCCTCCCAGCGTCGTGTTATTGAAGTCTAAAAAGAGGTGGATAAGGATTTCTTTTCTTTATTTTAAATTAAGAAAACTCTGATATCTGTCGGGCATTCAGAATTTGAATTCCGTCGGCACAATTAACCCTTTGAGGATCATGAGCTTAGTGGTCGAAGCTTAATAAATAAATAAATAAAATAAAATTTGAATTTTTGGTATCTTGAATTCAAATTATGTTTTTCGCAATCACGAGCGTGTGTTTGTGTAGGCCTGTGTGTGTGTACATGTACGTGCGCACGCGTGTGTGTATATATATATGCGCGCGTTTGTATGTAGGCGTGCATGTGTGTATGTAGGCGTGCATGTGTGTATGTAGGCGTGCATGTGTGTAGGCCTTTATGTGTGCAATCGTACGTGAGGTGTATGTGTGTGTGTTTGTGTGCATGCAGGATATGGACGCAACCTGGAGACGGTGCTCACTAGAGGAGCGGCATCGGGAGGGGCCGATCAACGGTGGTGCTGAAGAGGAAGGCGGGGGAGGGGGGGGAATCAAAAGACATCATTCAACAGATAAATAAAAACAATTAGCAGTAAAAAAAAGAAATAATAATAATAATAATAAAAGATTATCGAATACACTATAAAAACAAAGTTCAGATACACAAAATAAACTTTTCAGGTACAACCTAATAATACAAGTTGAGGTTGATAATCAGAATCTTTACACCGAAAAATATTTAAAAACTTTTATTTTTCGGTGGAAGGGGAGAGAGAGAGAGATATCGTTTTTGAGATTAGTTTTTGATACTTTTAGTTGCAATACCCCCTAAGTTTCCCTCCTTGATTGATACAAACTTTTATCTCTTTAGACTTTTCCCATCCATACCCCTTCAGAAGAATGTTAATGGTTAATATAATGCTTCCTTCCAGTCCAAATCAAAAAGACTCTGAAGTTGCCGAAAGTTTAAAAACAAGGAGGGGGGGGAGAAATGGAACTGCTTTCAAAAAGTGATGGGGGGGGGAGGCTGGAGCTGTTTCCAAAAAATGGTGGGGGGAGGGGGGAGAGACTGGAGCTCTTTCCAAAAAATGATGGGGAGAGGGAGACTGAAGCTGTTTCCAAAAAAATAATGGGGGGGGGGAGATCGGATGTCATATTTAGATCCAGGAGGTCATTTTACAAAAGAATAAGCAAGAATGGTGTCAGAAGCAATATTTATGTCCCGCAGTGTAACTAATTCATTTAACATCACCTTTAAAAAAATCATAATTTTTGAGTACAATGCGGAAAACCTAAGTATTACGTCAGAGTAAAACTTTTTTGTCGATAATATTCAACTTCACTGGTTACATAAGTCAACTTGAAAATTTAAAAAAAAAAAACAAAATCCTTAATTAAAAAAAATAATATATATAAAGGAAAAAAAAAGATTTTTTTTTGAAGAAAATTGAGGCCTCGTGCCGGAGGCTTATTTTTTTTATATTTTTAATCTAAATAAATTTTTTGTCGTATTTGAGGGTCTTTAGGACACCTTTTTTATCAACTTAAAATTTTGAATTTCTCAAAAAAAAAAAAAAAAAAGTGTTTTCGATGCACTCAATGTGTAGGTATGCTGAACGAACTTCGAGAATGCAATTGTATGCTCCATCCAAATGAAGAGATTTTAATTCGAGTCATTAAAAACAAAAACACTTGCTGTTTGTGTGCGTATATTACTCCGCAAACTTGCATTTCAACAAGGGTTGCCGCTCGTTTTCGGAAGCGAGTAGTATTTAATTTGTAACATACGAACCTCTATTAAATTTATTATACTTGTACTGAAAATCCACGTTTCTCTCTTTCCAGGAGGTTCCTTGAAACTGAGCTTAGGCTTTTCCACACTCTCCCCACCTGAGGTCATTGCTCTGAAAAATCATCCATTACTGCTCAACTGCTCTGGGTACTCGGAAGAAGGTCCACTTCGGATATCCTGGAGATACCAGGTACACATTTTTTTTTACCATTTCAATTAAACCTATTTTGTTAAAAACTTTTTAAAAAAATGTAAGTTTCATGAAACTTAAATTTTGCTCAAACCTATTCTGTTAGAAATGAAATTAAAAACATTTCATAAATTATACCATTTGCTGAAATCTATTTATTCTTTTGAAAAATGCATTGTGAAGATTTCGTAAAATATTTTTTCAAATCTGTTCTGTGAAAATAAATAAATAAACAGAAATGGTCATAAAATTTAGCATTTGCTCAAATCTATACAAAACTAAATTATTGAAATTTTCGTCAAGCTTACCATTTAGTCACATGCATTTTGTTAATAAAAGAAATTGTTAAATATCTCATTGAATTTTGCATTTATTTAAACTTATTCTGTTAAAAAACTAATAAACTAATAAATAGTAACTTCATAAAACTTGTCACTTGAAGCACCTCGAAGCAAAGAGATGTGAGTTCGAAAATCAAAAATTTGCGAATAGCTAGAACAAACGGTAGAAGAAACTTCCATCTGTTTTGGGGCAAGAGATTGTACTATAGTTGCTCTGGTAGGTGCTGCTCAAGGACGGATACAAGCGATGGGGGCGATCGCCCCTCCATTGAGGTACTCTGCGCAATAAATGTTTCGGAATTGAAGAGGTAAAAACGCAAGTGTAGGCCATCTATATGTTACGGGAATGTATGACTTTAGAAACTCCCTCGCGGCGGAGACTTTCGTAATTAAAGTTTCGAAAAGACAATTTTAGAAGATCTTGGGTGATAATTTGAGAAGGAGAGGGTTTGAGGCATTCCCCTGACATTTTTCAAAATTTAAGTCTTAAAGAACCGGTTGTAGACCATTTCACTTTGGGTTAGGGGAAGGGATGATGTTCAGGTAATTTTTTGAAATTGAGATCCCCCCTTCCTCCCCCCCCCCAAAAAACACCGCAAGTTTAGACTATGTTTGATGATGTTAAGGGAAGGGGGTTCCGAAACATTCTTTGAGTTACTACGATATTGAAGTTATAAAAACGCAATGTTGGATTACCTTTGGAAACAGAAAATTAGTCCGGGAACCTCTTCTCCACCTAGGCTAAATCTCTAAATTTTTGTTCTTTCATATAAAAATTAAGTTGCAACCCCCCCCCCCTCCGAAGCATGTGTAAATCAGATGCGTAGTAAGAAGAGGTGTAGAGGCAAGGAAAAGAATCAATTGCCCTCTCCTTGGGAAATTGCTGAATCCGTCCTTGACGCTGTTATTCAGCATGATTTAGAAAAACTTTTCAAGAAAGGCTGGCTACCTACAGGTTTGAACTTAGCGTTTTACTCAAAACTTACGTCCACTTACATCCCTTTGCTTTTCATTGCCTCGTTTGCTCAAATCTTTTCTGTTAAAATAAAATAATAGAAATACAGTGAAACCCTGATTTGACGTTTCTCTAGTGACTGAGTCTAAGAAACGTAAAATGCGGGAATACATAGAAAGAGAAAATCAAGTTGAGGAAAAGGAAAGATAGTAAAATGACTCTTTCCAAAGGTATAATATATCTATATTTTATCAAAAGAACACCATTATACATACCATTTTAAGATCATTTTAACACATTTAGTTGCAAATCCTGGTGTTTAGGTTAAAAATAATTCGTAATAGTGGACTGCTTTTTAGTCATTGAGTTTAAAGTTAATGCAGCATCTTCCAGGATTGAAATACTTTGACCACACAGAAGACAGGAGTATGTGGAATGCACTTTTGTTTTCCTAATTAACTTTCAACAACGTGGATTAGTATTGAAAAGTACAAAGGAAAAATATTGTTTATTTAAGATCATTTAAAAAAAAAATTACATTCCAATTAAAACGCAAAATGTGGGAAATTCCATAAATAACAAACTTGTAATCTGAGTTAAATTAACATTTTTACTATACGGAAAAACTGGGACCTGATTGGAAAAAACGTAAAATGCGGTGAAACGTAGATTTGAGGGACGTAAAATCGGGGTTTCATTGCAAATAAATGAATAAATAATTCTTAAAACTCCGTGGCGGGTTCACATTTGAGGGCATGATATATCGCTGTACCGGTAGGAACATTGACGTAACTGCAAAATTAATTGAAAATGAGTTATTGTCGTCACTGGATTCAAACGTGGTCAACCCATATGGAGGAATACTGACAGATTTTTTTTTTTTTTTTTTTCAATTTTTAGCCACCAGGACTGTAACTCAACTATTTTTCATTGTATTAGGTTGTTGCATGTATATTTAGTTCTACTGTAAAATAGCACTTTTTGCAGTTGTGTCAGTGTTTCACCGGAACAGCGATATAAGCTTTTTTTTTTTTTTTTTTTTTTTTTTGAGTGTTGGTTAATGGCACCCGCGTTTCCTTCCATTTTAGGATATTGAAATAACAAGGGACAAGCATCTACAGATCTTTCCAAATGGCTCTCTCTTCATAGACAAATTAACTCCTCAGAAAAAAAGAGGAAACTACACTTGCGTGCTACGCAACAATGTGGGCGTCCTGGTCAGCAGACCCATTCACGTAATTTTAGCTCGTAAGTAAATTTTCTGTCTATCTCTCCCCTTTTTTCAGCTACTCGTTCCCACCTCCTCCCCAAAGATATCTCGTTTTTTTTCCATAAAGGAGGGGGGGGGGGGGATGTGCGTCACAGGACGCTCGGCAGAAGTGATAACTTTCATAGGATTAAATTATTGTCATTATTTAATCCTATGAAAGTAACAATTGGCTTAGCTATAATAAGCAATGAAATTTTTGCATTGTATGTTATCTAAAAATCTTGCAAAAACTGCATCAAGTACAGTTCCGTGACTTGTGGTGGCTTCTTCTGGCTTATTAATGATTTGTAATTGTAATTTGGATTACTAAATTTTTAGCTCGATCAGAAGCAAAATCAACATTAAAATCTCCAATAAAAATTAAAGGAATTGTATGATAATCTTCATTAACTAAAGCAAAACCTTCTTGTGTATAATTTAAAAGCTGTTTATGAATAAATTGAATAATACTTGAAATACTTTTGTTTAGAGATATATATATGTTGGCAATAATAAATTTCTTCAATTCAAAATTTAGAGCATTCAAAATTGCTCTAAATGAAAAATAATTTTATTCTTTGATCACCATTCAGACTATACTTTTAAACATAAGTTTTGATGTCGGTGCAAAAACAATAGATTAAATGACGTGTCGTTTCTAAATATTTCATTTATCAGGAAAAACACTCAAAACTTACGAAACATTTTAGATTTTACTCTGTGATAACAAATTAAATGTTTATTTATTATTTTTGTTTCCTCGGCCGTCCCCAACCCCAGCGTTGCGGAGTCTGCGGAGATGAAGTTCGTACAAATTATGTACACCTTATCACAGTTCAAAACTCTAAATGAAGCGACATATTTTTAGTATAACTACTCGCAAAAATGTTTTTGTTTTGAAAATAAATTTAAAGATTAAATGCTGTTTTGAATATATATAATGTTTACAATGTTATTGGTATAGTGTTGTATTATTAAACTCGCCTTTCGTTAGGAGATTGCGTTATGTTGCGACGATCATCCATCTTCTGTCAGTTTCATTACTTTTTCTACTATCACTTAACGCTTAAAGCTGACCCAAAGAGTAAAAAAACAAAATTTTCCCGACCACGCGCACTTCTGTCGTATGCGCGAACGAAAAGAATGCCAGACGAGAGTTTCGCTGTTACGCGCGTTATGTCACAAATCGGTTTACCCTCCCATAAGAAGTTATCACTTCAAAAAAAAAAAAAAAATCTCAACTCGCTACCAGCACAACACCAACAGATTTAAGGACCACTCACCATATTAAGCCCTGGATCACGTGCCCCGCTATCTACCAATCGAAAAGACTATAGAATGAGAAACATCAAGCTACGACAAAGTAAAATCAATAAGTAATTTTAATAGCTCAAAAAAAAAGAAGAAAAAAGTTTTATTTTTTCTTCTTTTATTAACTGCGTACTGTATGTGTTTCTTAGATATATTTTTAAGTTTTTATTATTTTTGTTTTATTTTTAGTATTTACATCGCAATTTTTGTAACTAGTCAGTTAATGGGAAGCAATTATGTACAGTTTAATAAGTTTTGAGGGACATATACATAGTTACGATTTATTTCATTTTGGTAAAATTTTCATGTTTCCAAAATTCAAGATTTGTTATTAGAATTCTAAAACTGGTTTCCCTAAAATTATGTTGCTTACAAGGTTAATTATTTAGGTCAGGAGGGAGCAAGCCTACCTTGCCCTGGGCGGCAATTTCTGGAAGCGTCAAATTTACTCGATTTCTCTGTGTGTGGAGGGGAGGGGGAGTTGCTGGGGTATCGTTAAAATTCGTTATAAAAACTTGAAGGGATATATTTACATATTCACCATTCAAGTTTATTTTAACCTCATGGAAGCCAAGCATCCTCCGCTGGAAAAGCTGCCATTATTTAACTAGAATTAAATTAATTATCTACTAGCGGTACCCGCACAGCTTTGCCCGTAGTAGACGATTAAAAGGTCATTTGGTGAGTGTGTATACATACAAATAATGGATGATAAGTTTCTCGCCAATGTGCTATGTTAATTTGCTCGTCTATGAAATGGTAATTTGCTCGTCCATGTTATGGTAATTTCCTCATCCATGTTATGGTAATTTGCTCGTCCATGTTATGGTAATTTCCTCATCCATGTTATGGTAATTTGCTCGTCCATGTTATGGTAATTTGCTCGTCCATGTTATGGTAATTAGCTCGTCCATGTTATGGTAATTTGCTTGTCCATGCTATGGTAATTTACTCGTAATTCGCTCGGTAAAATGGGTTTAAAATTGTAATAAAAAAAAGAGAAAAATCGAATTTTTGAAAAATCGCTTTGAGATGCCCACCCCTATGCTAATTTCGTGCCGAATTTCATGAAAATCGGCCGAACAAACTAGGCGCTATGCGCGTAACAGAGATCCAGACGTACAGACTTTCAGCTTTATTATTAGTAAAGAGTGAAGAAGAAGCTTAAATATTCCGCATTTACTACAAAACTATTGAATTTCTTCATCGCGACGGAAATCGTGTATTACATAATGTCATTATGCATTACATAATTTCATTATGTAATACATAATAATTAAAAAAGGAAGTTTAAGGATTCGGTAATTAAATGTTAGATTAACGAATTAGTCTAGTGACAGAGAAGACAAGTCTGAGATTTTTGTACACGCTCCTGGTCGAAGAAAAAATACTCAATTATGTGGATTTAAATGAAGCCACTATGTCTCTAAGGGTTCAAATGCATAATAAATACAGGCGTAAAGTTTTCTTTTTTTTTTTTTTTTTCTAAACGACGAATTTTTTTTTTTTTTTTTGGGTATAATCCCCAATCTAATTGCATTTACTCCTTCACGTTTTACGAAGCAATAAATATTGAAAAAGGTAAGTTTTTCTCAAAATGGCTCTGGCTACTGAAAGTCCCGTTTTCAGCTCAGTAATTTCTCTAGAATTGTCCTATAGCGAAACTGTATTTTCTGCTATTTACGTTTCCGCTTCCAGCACTTGTCTTGATAACTAGTCCATATTAGTCATCAGAAAAACATTCGTTCAGTAAACTCCCGATCGTCCGCGAGTCAATCAGCCAGCAGTCAGGAACATGTATTTTCGCAGCAAAAAGCAAATACCACTGGCTGTTTTTTGTCGAAAAATTGTAAATTTAAACTCAATATTGTTTTTATTTTATTAAAGTATTTATTCAGGGTGGCGACAGATCAGGGAAATCAGGGAGATCAGGGAAAAGTCAGGGAACTTTATTAATCAGGGAAATATCAGGGAATTTTGAAAAAAT
Source organism: Uloborus diversus (assembly GCF_026930045.1). Classification (NCBI taxonomy): domain Eukaryota; kingdom Metazoa; phylum Arthropoda; class Arachnida; order Araneae; family Uloboridae; genus Uloborus; species Uloborus diversus. Next base: position 99,796,925 of record NC_072739.1, on the reverse strand, counting down.
AACAAAAAATCAGGGAAAATTGATTTTATGAAGGAAAAAAAAATGTTTTTTTTTTTTTGCTTTACAAAATTAAATACTCTAATTCCCTACGCATTTTCCGCCAATTATCTGTTCGAAAAAAGTAAAATTAATGAGGTGCGATTATACACTGCCCCATATTTGTGCATCTTTTTTCCTCAACGTCAAAGTATTGAATCTTACTTATTAACCACAGGATGAACTTATTAAGATTGCTTCTGTGTCTGTTAGGTTGTTTATTTTACCTAGCTTGAAATTTCCTTTTACGCTTTCAATGCTACGTAAAATAAACAACCATACAGGCAAAGAGGAAGGCTTCATTAATGCCTTAGCTCCGTTGCCTTTATCCCACTGTCTCGAAGTAATTAGCGTACTGTAATCACGATTTCAAGAAGAAATCTTTGGTTTTTAAATTAATTCTATAAAAGCTTAAAAGTTATTACTTCTTTGGGTTTTTAATTGCTGAAATAGCACTTTCAATTAAAAGAACTTTGTTTTTTGCCGTTATACTATTTGTTGTCACCGCATATTATAAAGGTTTTCTTTTCTTCAGACTTAAGTAATTTTTTAATTTTATAACCAAGTTGTATTCTTTTATATATTTTGATATTAACTAATTGCTTTTTTTTTCTTGCATTCAAAGTTGTTTGTTGCAAAAGCAATCTAAGATTTTTTTTCGTTACATACTGAAATCATTTGAAATAGAGTTAACTTGTGAACTTAAGTAAATATTTTTATTTTTTTATTGTTAAAATGCTGTATTCATTCATTAAAACCTATATTTTAGATTAGAGAAAAGCTCCTTATGAATGGATGTCAAATGGTTTCATCTGTTTTGCATAAATATGTCAATTAGTTAGATAAGAATAACTACATTACTTCTATTCTTTCACTATTGTTATTCTTGCAACAATTATTATACTGTTTGAAAACTTAGTTCAAAATAATTTCAATTACTTTTTAGTTCTATCATAAATACACATATGTTTTTAAGAGTAATTTTAATAGTTTCTTAAATTTCTTATGCTAAGTGGTTTCTGGAAGTAAAGTTTTTTTTTTTTTTTTCTATAATCTTTCCATGTATAAAAATTTAATATACTGTTTTGTTGGTTTTTCCTTCCTTCCAAAAAAATTGTCTTGTTTTTTGTTTTTTTTTAAAAACCATTTTATTAAAAAAGTAGCATCTTCTTAAAATATATCTTTAGTTCAACAACTTTACACAACTTAAAACGTTTAAAATACTGCATTTAATACAAACATACAATGGGTTTCAAGTAGAGCAAAGAAAGAAAACCATTATCATTGGTAACGTAAATCAGGGAAATTTGGTGAACTAAATCAGGGAAAAGTCAGGGAACTTTTTTTCACAGTTCCTATCGCCACCCTGTTATTTTTTGTGCCTTCTTCATCGTATGTACACTTGTTCTATATTGATGATAAGTTCTGTTGTGCAAAAATACAAAACAATTTTACTGTACTGTATAATTTTCACTGTTTGTGGAAAGTATTTTGCATCAATTCAGCCAAGTTTTTGAGGAAGGACAGTTTTTACCTTATTTACCCCTCATTTTAGCCTTTTTGCGGTTTATCCGCTATTTTTATTATCCGCCGCACTTGTGCCACCCAATTGCGTGGATAATCGGGAGTCGATTGTATCCTTAACGATAGGATCACCGAAAAATTGTCAATCATTCTCAAAGAAAAAAAAAAGTCTTACTATAATTGCATGGTTTTTCTCTGTCGGGGGCAGTCTAGTGAAGTAGTTTATGCTAGCGATTCTCTACCTGTAGTCAGGCGGACCGGTAGCGGTCCACAGAAAAATTTGTCCGGTCCTCATGGATCTTTGCCACGTTTACACGTTTAAAAAAAATAATAATAGTAATAATAATAATAGTAATAACAATTTACATAATAATAATGTCCTATGTATTTTACGGGAATTTTGCGATGCATTTTCATTCTATGGTTTTCCTCGAATGTTTAGTTATTAATGTATAGTTGTTGAAATAATCAAAATAAATTCATTTTTAAATACTTATGGTGTCAGTTCATATTAAGAAATGTTTTTTATTTGTTTGTTTATTCCTGTAAAAAAAGCCAAGGGACCTACTAGTTTTTGACTGTTCACAATTCGGAAATTGTTAATTTTTTTTTTCAGGTGTGTGTGTGTGTGTGGGGGGGGATAGCTCACTGGTCTGCGAATTTTTTCAAAATGCCGGTTCGTGGATGTAAAAAGGTTAAGATGGGGGGGGGGGGCTCCCCCCCTTCCCATGGGAAAACTTTGATATGACGAACCTACCCCCCGATAGGTAAAGTTTGGTTGTGCCACTAAGAAAAAGAAACCAACTCTTATTCTCAAGAAGATAATTAGGCTGTGGTTGAGAAACATTTTGACTTCATTTTAAAGAGCATGAAAACAAACTTGTATGCAGTTTTTATAAGTGATACAGATACCAATGAATTTTACCATTCAATAAAAATAAATAACGAAATGTTACAAGGGAAAAAAAGACTTCTCATCACCCATCATCTCCCTTGGGAACACACGTGAATTCAGAAATGGGAGGAATAAAGCTATTCCATCTTTCAGTTGTTTTCCCATGTACCACGATATCTCAGGCATCGATATTTCTCCCCTTTATTTTGCCACACATATCGACATGAAAGGTGAGCGACCGCCACGGAACGCCAAACTCCGCATTCCAAGTTTTAACTCAAGGCTACCTAGTTGTTTCGGCTTTATTCCTCGCTTGCAGATATCAAAACGTTATTTCCTATTCTTTTGCTGTTGTTCCCTTCTTCCCCCTTTTGCCTCATCGTTACAGCTTTTCGAATAGCTGTCAAACGTTTACCACGTGTCAGGTGTTGCAATGATTTTTATTATTATTTTTCTCTCTCTCTCTCTTCTTTTTGGTCGAAAATTGCTGATTGTTTTGTGTAATGACGTTAGTGTGAAATTCCATTTCGGGGTGAAGAGTGGATTTTTTTTTTTTTTTTCACGCTTTCAGCCCCGCGAAACATCCGCCAGAATTTGGAGCATTGAGGAAAATGGCAACTTCGTCCGCTTGAATTCTGGAGTTTTTTTTCAACAAACAAACTTCGCTGATTTTTCTCTGTCGTAGCCAGATAGAATACTATATTAGAATTGGCATTACGTGTTAAAATGTAGGATTCTGCAGGAGCAAACTTTCCCCTCGCTGCCCACCCCCCTGGCAGGTTTGTTCTTGTTTTTCCCAGTCATATGGACACTTAATCAGGACCCCCGACTTATTTTTTTAGAAGGGGGGGGGGGGCGAAAATTTTCAACTTGCCGAATGAAACTCCAAATTTTGCCTAAAATAACTATATATTTTGCAAATGATGATAGCTTTGCCGAACCGTCGAAATTTTTATGGACCTTAGTATGCATTACGTTGTACAATTGGATCCATAACACATTTAATATGATTTGTAAGGAATCATTATAATCTTTATAACTCCATTAAATTCTTAGTTTCAGCTTTGCAAGGAGTTTTGCTTTATAATAAATCACATTGGATTATTTATCCACTTTGCGTATGAAATTAACATTTCAAGGCTTTTAGAAATCAATTTAGTGGACCACATTTTGAGAAACTTTGCTTTATAGGTGAACGAAGTAGTCACATTTGTTTTGCCATCTGTCCTGATATATTTTTTCAGGATCTGTTTGTTGCAAACTTTCGGAACCTTTCCATTTACTGTATTCACATCTAAACAAATCGTTTGATCTGTACTCTGATCGCTTTCCTCAACTACAAATAAATATTATTTAATTGCGCTAAATTTAACCCCTGTAAACCTCTTACATTTTGACACGTTTTTGCCAATTGATCCAGAAACACCTGTTGGTCTATCTAAGTGCTTAATAATAATAATAAAAAGAAGTTGCAAATAGTAGTCCATTGAGAAAAGATAAAATGGAGGGAGTGAATACTTTCATTCGTGAAGGAAAAACCCCTTGTCGCGTGATAAATCTTTAAAAAAAAAAAAAAAAAAAAAAGAGCATTGGAAGAAATCAGGTTTCCTTCTCTAGTTTCACGCAAAACGTGTCAACCATTCGTCGTTGTTGAGTCACGTGACTTGAGTTCTTTGCCCAAGTTTTTGCTTAGCCAATGATTGGACTAGCTCCCTCCATTTACTAATTCCGGCTCTGAAGGTTCAGTCCCGAGCAGTTTGTTGATAAACAAGATAAATTGTTCATCGCTTTATTCTTCAAGTGATCTTGTAATCCTTCCCGTTTGACGGTATTGATAGCTACACACGCGATGGCAATTTCCATATTAATGCTTTGACTAGTCAAATGCCTTACAATAATTGATTTGAAGTGCTCAGGCGAAAGACGTTTTTCGTTCTCAAGACTGCCAGTTACAGAAGGACATACTGCAAGTCGCATCCCACAGTCAAATGAAAAGTGTTTTAAGTTAAATGCTCAGAATAAACAATCATGCTAATGTTACGCTCCACTTTCGTTTCGTTACAATCTCGGCGACTCTTGATGGAGGTGGAACGAATTGTCTCACTGGATTTCAAATTTTGAGGATGATATATCTGCTTGAATAGGCATCTTTTCCACGCTTTTACGATTTGATTTAAAAGAAAAAAAAAATTCTTTTTTTTTTTGTGCCACCCTACTTGCACAGTTGTTTCAAAACACGGTTGCTCTGGTAGTACGTCTTCCGCATGTTTCCTAGTTTTCACTCACTAATAATTTCAAAAATCAACAAAGCTATGGTCGCGCAGTTTATTTCCATTTACTGCAACCCGTAGTTTAACCTATTTATTTTTGAAACTTTTACTGTCTTAGAAATCCTATTCTAAAAATATTTTTGAGTAATTTCATTCCTCGTTTTAGAATATTTATTCCAAAAAATTTTTTGAGGACTATCCCAAGGATCAAACATTTTCTTTTACGTTAACAATCGTTTCCAACAAAAGAAGCCGGTTTTTTTAAATTGACAAATCTTTTTCTTAACAATTGAGTTTTATTTCCCCCCACCGAGTATTGACATCTGTTTTCGTTCATTAACCCAAGGATTTCTTCTTATCTCATTTCGAGCCTTCTAGAACTTTTCGTTGGGAGTTTTGCCATCATGAGAATCCTTGCACGCCCTGTTTTACGCACGGAAAACTCTTCTGGTATCTGGTATCATCATGCACAAACAAATTTATGACACTTATAAAGAAAAACCTCGTTATACGCGCTCACCCGCTTATAAGACCACCCAGCGTTTAATGTTACGTTTGAGAAAACCCGGCTGACTTAATGCGGAATTTCGTATGAATTGTTACCGCATATATGATCATTCCATACTGCTAAGGTTTAATATATCTTTCCAAGCACGATCTTGGAGCCGAGTTTTATGTTATAATGTCATTTTGCAGATTTTGATGTTTTGGGGTCAAGAAATATGAGTCTGTAATTGAAATAAATATATGTATATTATTTAGTTCCTTTCCTCATTTTGGGGTAGGGTGATGGGGACTCCTAGTTCCCTTCTTTAGAGTGAAGCTCAGATGAAGCAACGTCAATCATTTTAATGGCATGGGTTTTAAGTCGAGGCTCTGCAATATCCAAATCCAATAGGACATTCAAAAAGCTGTTTCCTGACAGACAGAAAATATCCAACCTGTAGAATATTGGTGGAAATATTGGTTTTTTACTCAAAAGTAGAAAGTCGCCCGGCAAGGCATGACGGGTGAAAATTGCTTCTACATTTGAACGAAGCCATTGCCTGTTTGGTGATGTTTTGATAGTTGAAATTTTAATCCTAACTTCAGTGGATGAACCCTAAACTCTAATAGGTAGCGTTCATTGTTGACCATTTTTTCGCTTCTTCATTCGCCTGAAATGACAGTGTCTTACCAGTAAAACAGTTAAGTTACCGGATCGAGTTCAGCCTTGTCACAATAAAGCATTTCCCTGCATGTTAAACATTAGCAAACATATTATCAAATTATCATGCCGTAGCGCGAATTTCTTTGTTGAAACACGCGGGTTACTTGATCATAGGCTATTATTTATATGAGGATGTCGAACGATGTTACTTGCGTGCATAAAAAATATGTATTGTTTCAAATTTCTGTAAAAATGACTTGTTCAAGCAAATTCTTTAAACAGGAGCTCTAGGAGATCTATCAAATTCGGACTAATATGACACTAAGAATTTTCTCCCAGCGCACCTTTTCAGTTTGATTAGATCTTTCCAGGATAACTAACAAATAGGTTCCAGGAGCGCCCCGAAGGCAGAAAATCTCTATTTGCGGAATGGAACTGCAAATTGCGCCGAATGATGATAATTTTGCCGCATCGTGAGACAAAATGTGCCAAATAAGGAAATTTTGGGTAAGTCGCAGTGGCCTCCCATCGGAAAGTCACCGGGAGGGTGTCCCTGATCGCTTCTTCTATGAAAGATTGCAGAATCTGGCAGATTTGATATTCTGAATCGTGACCAAAGAAACAAATTGAAATAAACTGGAACCCGAAGTAATGTCTATTTATGGACCAATGAAGAAAATGAAATGAAAAGCATTCGATACGTGCGACAAAGAGGCTGCATTTGATAAATTGTTTAAGATTTCCGAAGATAGGCGACTTCGTGCTCATTTTATAGCGTATGAGATATCATAAGCGTATGAGATATCATTTACAGGGTTCAGTCATAAATCAGGCAGAAAATGTTATGGATCTGGGTATCTTAATAAATCAGGAATTCAAGTTAAGTCAACAGTGCAGTATTGCTAGTAACAAAGCCAACAAAATGCTTGGGTTTATCAATAGATCTATTTCAAACAAATCTAAGAAAGTTCTTCTGCCTTTATATAGGAGTTTAGTAAGACCTCATTTAGAGTACGCTGTTCAGTTTTGGTCGCCTTATCTAAAGAAAGATATTTTTGTATTGGAAAGGGTTCAAAGAAGGGTAACTAAATTAGTAAGGGGACTCTCAGATTTAGATTATGATACCAGACTTAATAGGCTTAACATGTATAGCCTGGAGCAAAGGAGAGTCAGAGGGGACATGATTCAGTTATTTAAATTTATCAAAATGAAAGATGTAAATGGATTAAATTTTTGCGGGGAAAGCAGGACAAGGGGTCATTGTTTTAAGCTATTTAAATCTCAGGCTAACTTGGAAATCAGGAAAAACTACTACTTTAGCAGGGTCGTGGGCACTTGGAATAGCTTACCGGAAGAGACGGTAATGAGCAAGGGGGTGGATAGCTTTAAGAGGGCCATTGATCTTCATTGGGGACTAATTAATTGACTAGGACCAGCCTAGCTGGGCCCGGAGCCTGTTGCTGGTCGTCACATTTGTATTTGTATTGTATTTGTATTTTCTTATTGTTGGGGAGTCCGGGCCTCAAATATCAACAAACCTAAAAGATGGAATCTAAAAATACGGATCTCTGTAATAACCAGGTCATTATTTTCTTCTGATAACTATCTTCATATTCCATCTGATAAAAGCTCATTTATTGATGTAGAGAAATATAAACATCCTTCCATACCTGAATAATTACAATCCTCAATGGATTCTCGGACAGAGAAAGAGTTTATTATTGATGAAACGGAAATTGTGCAATCCCTAGAAAAAACACCAACCAAGAAAGCTTTTGTAAAGAAATAGCAAATATTCGACACCATTAATGAAAATGACGAATGGACGCATTGAGGAAAGAAGAGACAAATATCTTGAAAATTTATTGGGAGTACAGGGGTGCCGAGCAAGGGCGCATCCCTCTAAATATCGCGAGGACTCCCCCCCCCCGAAAGGGAAAGACCCCCAAAACAAAAAATACTCCTCAAAACGACCCCCTAAAAACTTCAATGACGCAGACTGCGCCATGATTCCCCCCTCCCCCATAGATGGGCACCGCTGTCGAAAACACAATCATAAGAAACGATTGATTCTGACAGAAGCTATATTATATTGTTTCATATGATGCCAATGTAACGTATGTACCGGTGGCGCAACCAGAGAGTGGTGGGAGGGGGACAACCCAGATCACCAAAAATACATTCAAAATGCATAAGTGCATTATGTTTTAAAAATGAGTGGAGGGGAGGTAATTACCCCCCCCCCCTCTTGATCGTTCAAATGACGAGCCCGGTAGGAGGCATATTTAGACGGGCACAGTAGGAGGTGGCCCGGTGCCCACCCCAGAATGCTGAGTTGAATGTTTCTCAAAAATATTCTTGCTGAAGAGAAGGAGAGAACAAATCTTGGGAAAATACGTTATTAGAACAGGACAAAAATGTTGAGAAAAAAATCTTCATTCTTCTTAGAAGAAATACTTAAATTATGAAAGTCCAATATACAGTCGACTCCCGCTACAACGCGATCCTACTTACGCGAAATGGCTATAACGCGATTTTTTCACCAGTAAAGAATTTTTTGACCTCACGCGAATTCCTCGCCCGCAACACGAAAATTTTCGAAAGGAATCGCGGTGTGTAAGTATCGGCTTTTTTATTGGCTACTAGAAACTTTTTTTCGTGAATGGACCTTCATCCCTTTAGCATCACTAAGTGCGGAAGTTACTAGTACCGTACTAGTCTAAACATCGCTTATACAAATAACTACTCCTCATTTTCCTTTTATTTCTTTCATTCTAAATGTGAAAGTTGATGAAATATAATGACACCTAAGAGCGCTGATTTATCTAAAGTTTGTAGAGATAGAAAGTTTCTGACAATTAAAGAAAAGCTAAAGATTGTGTGCTTGAACAACTATAAAATGCGTTGAAAGTACCCCGATAATTAGGTATGAGTGAATCTTCTATATCTACAATTGAAAGTCAGGAAAAGGAAATCCGTAAAAGTTCACCGAGTAGTATCTAAGCAAAATACATAAATTATGAAAATGGAAACTGCTCTTGTATTGTGAATTTAAGAAACCAGGAAGAGGGGCGTTGCCATAGATGAAAACGTTATACAGGGGTGATTGTGTTCCGGTATTTTACCGGATTTCCGGTATTTACATCTTGATTTCCGGTATCTTCATCTTCGAAAATACCGGAACCATCCTATATTTTCAGAAAAACCCGCTTTTGTAAAATTTGGGTCGATGTTTAATGAAACGCCGAAAGTCCAAATTATCCTAATATCGTTTCTCTGTTGCATATCTTAATATGCAGATGATGTAACTAGGGTTGCCCATTCCCCCCGACTGCGATGGCACCCCTCAATTTTACCAAGCCCCCCTTTTCCTCAAGAATTGCCACCCACTAATAAAAGGACTTAAATTCTTCTAAATTAAGTTCTCCAAAAGTTTCTGTGGTATAATCTGCTTCATGACGATCCCTCCCCCTCCCCTCCCCACACAAACACATGAAAATCCTTGCTATAACTATATTATTAGATTAAATTGCTGAAATATTTATTCACCAAGATGGCCTATGGCTTTTCTCTGTTGTAGATGCTTATGTAATAGGTTTTACAGTCCCCCTCCCCCATTAAATGTTGAATTTAACGACTTATATATATAGAAAATATCGATATTTGGAGAGCGATATATCGTGGCATTAAAATCCGGATATCGCCTACCCCTATTGCGCAGTGATCATAATACATTCTGCCACTTTTGCCCCAAACTTATTTAATTCTGAAATATTTATGCACTTTTAGAAAATGAATGTAATAAATGGTTAAGGATTCAGATACAATGGAGGAAAATAAAACATTCTTTGAAAAAATTTTAGAAATGAGAAAAATTAAAAGAATTTAATTCTCTCCATGCACATGGACATATTAAGTCCAATTAAAACTTCGAGTTTTAGCCCCAACAAATAATTATGTATATAAATAATGTGTGCATACACGTAATGTGTATATGTATGCCCATCAAAACACTTTTTCTTCTTGGAAAAAAAGTTCAGGTATTTTTTCATGGAGTCACAATCACCCCTGGTTATAAAAGAACTAGTGAAGCAACTGTATTCTGTATTTAACAATATATAAGAATAACGGTTTGATCACGCAGCATAAATCATCATCATCTTCACTTTTTTAAGTTACAAATATCATTATTGGATCTACTGTACAGTACAACTATAGTGCAATCGTTTTTCTTACTACATACTGCACGTACCGTACTGGTTTATTTTTTGTCTTTCTTTGCCATGATCATTAATTTTTTGCATCGTAGCAATATTTTATGCTGAATAAAACGGTTTAAAAAAAAAATAGTTTCTTTATGTAAGAAACAGTAATGTATAGTTAAGAAATGGTTTTAAACAGTTTGAGGTGGTGTTTACAAGTGACTAAAATAATGGCGTATGTTTATAAAAGTTTTTATAGAAACCCTTTTCCACAACGCGAAATTTCTACTTACGCGAGGGGTCTTAACGCATCCCTCGCGTAAGTCGGAACTCGACTGTATTAGATTATTGGTCATTAGTTGGGTACCTTTTTTTTGGATGCAATGGAGTACTTTTAAAGACTTGAATCGGTTTTTACAACTCCATGTTGATTTCGAGTCGTTTTACGTATCATATAAATCATACAAACGAAATATGTTCAACATTGCCGATATTTCTATCGACGTATCAGCAATAGGCAATCTCTAAAACTTTTTCTTGTATCGGTTGCATTAATATAAGGGATGCCAATGTCTAGTCTAGTAGATGTTAAGTAAAAATGTTCTAGTAGTGTAAAACTCGGTTACATTGTATTTTGTCGTCGCGGTGCCACCGCAAGCGTTCGGAAACACTTGCGGTGGAACCGGTGACGTCACCTAACGTCTATATAAACATGGCTTGCAATACCGTTTCTCAGGCTTCAACTTCTAGAAATTTTCGCTGGTCCCCTAAAGCTTTTTCCTGGGTGGTCATTTATTTGACTCAAGAAGTTTGAAATAAAAGTTTCTAACACTATTAAAATTTGTAATTATTAATTAAGTGACATAAATCTTGCATATAATAACAAGGAAATATGTTACAAATTTTCAGGTATGGTTTCAGTTTAAGGAATATAGATGGACAATGGGGATGAAAAATAATGGAGGGGGGGGGCATGACCCTCTTGTATCCGCCGCTGCTTGTAACTTTGTTTTATGTTTCGTGAATCAGTATTCAGGTGCGCTAATAAACATGTTCAAAAAGGATACAAATAAAATATTAGATAATATATTTTTAGAGTTCTACTATTGACTTCCGTTTGTCTGGTTTGATAGGAAGTTATTCTAGGCAGCTTCGAAAACAATACATATTCACTAACCAATTATTCTACCTTTTGAAATATTTCATGAAAGGGAGAATCTGCTTATTGTGTCAATGAAAAATATTTAAAATCTGATTTTGTCAAAAGCAGCTAACATCTTTAATTCTTTTCAGGCATGTCCAAAAGTTTTACTGTTGAACCTCAACCACTAACAGTTTATGAAGGTGGACAGGCTCGATTCAGTTGCCAAATTAGTGCTGTGCCAGCAGCAACCATCTCTTGGTACAGAGATGATATTGAACTACCTCAAAATGACAGCAGGTAATTATTTTTCTTTTCTTTTTATTTTCTTCTATATCTCTACATAGTATATAATGAAGTTCCCAAAAAGCGTCTGTGTGTTTGAACTCGCAAAACTCGAGAACTACCCGTCCGATTTCGGTGAAATTTTCACAGTTTGTTCCTTTAAATTCTGAAAAGGTTTGCCAGTTCGAAAAAAAATTCGATGAATAGTTCTTTTTTTTATTCCAATTTAGGCCCAATTTTCTCATAAATTCCCGATGATGGGGGTGAAAAATTACTTGCATATATTAATATTATATATCGTTGGAAAGAGTAGAATTTTCCGCATTCCATGCAATTTGTTTCATTGATCTAACTTAATTACGACGGGAGTTATTTGCGTTTTTATTTCCAATTTGTTTAGGCTTAGCTGAAATTTAGGCACTACTTTCTTCATTAAATCTATCAATAAAAAATGAAGGGATTGTCCCACAGTTTTCTTTTTAACACCACTGGAAAGAACTGCTTTTTTTACTCCAGATCTAACTTGACCTATGGTCGAAAGTTAAGGGCAATGAACAAACAAGAAGCAATAAATATATTGTTTTAAAGCATTCACACAAGGAAGCAATACTATTAAAAGATATTTTTACACCCTTAGAAGTTAGAAGTAAAGCAATTGATTTCAAGTTCTCGTGATTGTGACAAGAACAACATAAATCAAATAGAAATGAATACCTTTGTGCTAAAATGCAAAAGATAATTAAACAACAAATGAAATGCAGAAAAGTACAGACACATATTTCAGGATCAGAGGAACCAACCCCTTTTTCAATACAAAAGGATTGAACTTGTGGATATCAAATAAAAGATTATCAGATGGGAATTTTTAAAAGATAAAGGGAGTTAGGAAAGAACTGAGCAAAAATTCTAATGGCTGAATTAAAAATTCCAATGACGGAGGAAAATAGTCAGAGAATTAAATAGCAAATTGTAATTACTAAATGAGAGTACATTAGGACTAAGTCAAACTGGAGAGAAAAATTTAATTCTGAAAATCAAACAAGGTAGGCAGTTAATTGTATAGAAGGCTATCCTGGTGCCATCGGTGTAAAATATTTCTCTTCAACTTACACACATTTTAATTCAAATTGTAAACGCTTGTTTAGGGGAACCCCTTTCTCAAAGCAAAAAAAAAAACTATTTTTTTTATTTTACACGTAACTGGTCCCTGCTGCCAGTAACATAGTTAATGCTTTTTAGAAAACTCTAATATGGTGCTGCATTAGGTGCTTTAGTTTTTTGCTGACCCTGTGTGATCCCTCGATATGGCCCTCTACATGGTCTTTCATATGCCACCATTGAGGCACGGATCTCAATGCCACAGAGAACTTTGATGCTCAGTTTCTCACCAGGTGGAGGCACCATTTACTCTCTTCGATAGAAAGTTTCATTAGGGATATACACACACAAAAGTTGGAGCAAATCTATCCCAGCAGCATTGCAATACCGTGATTATGATCTACATAGCCTTCCCAATGCTGCCAGGTCAGGTTTGCCCCAAATATAGTGTTAGAGAAGTGCTAGTGATAAATTGGAAAAGTGCTTAGTGTTGTGTTTTGTGCCTTCAGTATGTCAAAGTTTACACCAAACAAAGAGCATTTGTGGACAGTGATAATTTCTCTGCATTCATTTGAAGAAAACTGCTGCCGAATCATATTGATCACTTCTAGAAGCTTATGATAAACATGCTCCATTGGTGAACGATGATTTTTGTGTCTTAAATGTAGTTAATATGGCAGAAAGGCAAAGCGCTGTGTTTGGTAGGACTAGTGAGCATGGTCTGTTATGAGCTGTTAAAACCTAGGGAAGCAGTTAATACTAGTGATGTGCCGGATTGTCAAAAAAAGTAGCTGATGTGCCGGATTGTCAAAAGTTGATCCGCGGATCCGGATCATTAGTGTCAAGATCCGCGGATACGGATACGGATCTCAATTTTTTTTTTAAACCCAATTCAACTATCCAAATGTTTAATTTGTTACGGAAGGTATTTCCGTCAGCATAATAACACTGCTTCTTCAAAAAATGTCATCTACGGCAAAAATATAATCAAGATTATGATTTACTCTGTAAAGAATTTTGACTCCGTTAAAATTGAGGGAGAGTAGGAAGGAACGGGTCAACACTGCATTAATGCTTAAATAGAATGTGATAGATTATTTCTAGCTTGCTTGGTAGATGCAGGATACAGGAGCAAGAGTGCAAAGCTGCTACTGGACAGGCTAGAAATATTTTTCGCATTTTATTTCAGCATAAATGCAGCGCTGACCCATTCCACATAACTTACTCCTACCGACAGAATAACAGAGCCGGAAACACCTTTACAAACAGTAAATAGAGAATTTAGTCTCACTTTTTTTGAAGAATGCAGAGAAAAACCGAAATGAAGAATAACAGAAACCCCAAATCAATAACAGAAACTAATATTAAACTAAAAATTTTTTTAAAAAATGTCGCAGAGGTCCGATCTGATATTGAGATGGATTTCGCGAGTCAGAACACATATTGTTAACAAATATCAACTGACAGCAGATAGAAATTTTAAATCATTGAGCTTTTCTCCTTATCCGACTATGAAATAGCCACCGATCACGCGTATAAAGGCTTTGAATTGCATTTAAAATTTCCTTAATACGATTTTAGATTTTACTGTATATAACTTGGAAGTTCCAAACAAATATCAAACGCAGAAAACTTAGTTCTTTCAATTTGGGGCCAATATTTTTAATGTACGGGTAAGTTTTTACTACTATAATTCTGAAATACGTTAAGTCAGTTTTTATTAATATTTCCGGTAATTCAAGTTCTGCAAAAACAAGACCAAGCTAAGAACACTTTTGATCAAGTCACCTTTTGAACGAAAAAAGAACTATCAAAATCGGTTCATTTGTTTAGGAGCTACGATGCCACAAATAGACACACAGATACACTTTTAAAACTTATTACCCGTTTCTTTTTGGAACTAGGGGTACGAATTGGCTTCTGAAATGATACCTTATAATTTAAATTGGGAATAAAACCTTATTTAAACGGAATTTAAGAGTCTTTTGTTCAAATATTTAAGAATTTTTAGCATAGAAAAGATCCGTTTAAGATCCGTCAAAAAAGTAGCGGATACGGATACAGATCTTTATTTTCCCTCGGATATCCGCAGATACGGATACGGATATCCGGAACACCACTAGTTAATACTAATCGTTATTAACAGCAATAGGTGGATTTGAACCCTCCACTGCTTGGAAGAAGATCAAAATGCAGAAAGTAGCTGCACAAAGTCAGTTTTTTCCATGCTCATCACAAGCAGAAAACAAATTCACAATATGTTGGAAGCACTCAGCTGTGAAGTTCTACCTCACCCGGCTAACTCACCAGACTTCGCTCATTCCTATTACCACTTGTTTACATCAATGGGTGACGCACTTGCTGAGCAGCTCTTACTACAAGAGCAGCTCTTGTACAAAAATGCGAAAAAAAGCTTGGTGATTTGCAGCAAAAGACTGAAGATTTTTACTCATGTGATAATCGCAAATTGTCTGAAGAATGAAGGGAATGTATAAGAAGTTGTGAAGCATGTTAAGTTTTAAATAAAGAACTTTTAAGGGGGACAGTCCAGAATTTTTTTAAGGCCTTTCATTGTGTTGCTCTAATACTTACACTAGAATTTCTATACTATTTACTTGGTGCAGAATAAAACACAAATTTTCGTATGAAAAGTTATCAAACTGATAAAGCTTTTTTTTTTCTTTTCAGGTACACCCTCCTACCCTCAGGTACACTGCAAATCACAGAGGTTTTGATGAGTGATGCGGGTAAATTCAAATGCCGTTGTACAAATGCAGGAAAGCAAAGGAATAGTTCTGAGGCAGCATTGAATGTTTTGCCAAGTAAGGGAGTGTTTAATCACATGCTCTTTTTCTTTGAAAATAATTATTGCTTCAAAATCTGCACTTCAATTCTTTCATTGCGTATACAGTGAAATCCCGTTGCAACAAAATAACGGTTTAAACGAAATGAATTTTCAGTCCCAATTTAATTTCCATTGCTTTGTTTGAATTTCATTGCAACAGAATTCCCATTATAACGAATGAAATCTGTGGTCCCATGAAGATGATGGCAACAGGATTTCACTGTATTAACTTTCACTGTATTAACTAGTTGGTTCCCGGGCTTGATTTCCATGGGAGCTCACAGGAACTCCTCTCCTACTTTGTTTTCAAATTTATAGGAATTTTTACATATTAGACGGAATTCAGAATATTTACGCATTAAAATAAGTTCTGGAGACAAATAAGCTCTAGCACTTTCAATGGAAATTAAGCCTTTGTTGAGCCTCTCTCAATCCTGATTTGTGTGTGTGTGCGCATATTGTAATAATGATCTTCTCCAAAAATGGAGGCTGGATCAATCCCTCTGGAACTTGTGGAAGGAAAAACATTTCTTAAAAAAACCAATAAGCTGAACTTTAACGTACTGATGGCCCCGGTACCAGAAATGTTTTCAGTCATCTGTGACAGAGATTTAAAGACCCAAAAGTAGTGGGGGCGCCCTGAACTGAAATTTTTGTCTGGGAAGAAATTTACTTTCTCAAATGAAACTTCGTATTTTTCCAAATAATGAATTACATGAGCATAGCATTATTAATTTTTTTTTTAATTGCAATTTGCCTCCAAATTTTTCACATAAGGAAATGTTTGGGAGATCACAGTGACCTCCCATCGGAGGTTTGTTTGTTTTAGAGGTAGGTGCTCATGGATGGTTTCACTGTGTATACATAATTATGCATAGGCACAGAACCAGAAGAAGAGCATGACCCCCCCCCCCCTTTTAAGTAACCAAATACAGTCAACTCGTAACAATTCGAATAATTGTTTATTTCGTAAATTTCATTGGTTAACAATCTTTTGAGAAAGCGGTGTGTACTTCCATAACTCAAACTACCGATAACTCGGAAGGGTTTAGTTATTTTAAAGAAAGTTGAGACTGAGTTATGAAGAATTGACTGTATTGCCTAAAGTTACTTTTGCGGATTTGTGCACTTTGATCCGCCCTTTCCGACAGTGTCCCCCTCCAAAACCTGAAGCTGGATCCACCCATGCATATACAGCTGATTTGCATAAATAGTTTCCTATGTAACTTTACAGTATGCAGGGCATTGTTTGCATGGCAGTTTACAAAAGCTGAGCTCCACTACTTTTTTTTTTTTTTTTTCAAATTTTATTTTTTAAGAATTTTTCCATTTAGATGCCTTTTATTGTTTCAGAAATCTAGCGCGTTAAACAAAATCGGGTGTCACATTGCATGAAAATATAATATTACAGCATCTAGGATGTTAAATCTTCTTGTGCTTTTTTGTTTATCTTCTATTATCAAAGAAATTGTATGAAGTATAATCATTTATGCACAGTTGCTTATCACTTATGGCTTTCCTGGTACGTTTGTTTTAACTTAGGAGTTGAACACTTTCAGTCACCAGTGTTCTTAAGTGCAGGAGGTGAAGTAACAGCAATTGCAGGCAATCCTGCTGTGTTGGAGTGCTTTGCTGATGGATATCCTAAAGTAGAGTACAACTGGAAAAGAGAAGGTACTTGAATTTTCTCTTGAAATTGAAATCATTGTTGCCAGATGGTCAAATCCAGATTTCCCCAATTCCCTTCCAACTTTTCCCCAAAAAGCGATGTTTTCTACCAAAATTCCCCAAATGCAAAAATTATTTTTCCACTAATATTTTCATAAAATGAATCGACTTCCTCTAATATTTTTGTGTCTTAAAAATTTTTTTTTCCCCAAATAGCAAAATTTTCTTATAAAATTCCCCAATTTTTTTTCTTCCCATTTTTGCTGTCTTCTTTATCTTTATCGTTCTTTATCTTTACTAATAAAATAAAACTGAAAGTCACTCTGTCTGGATATCTCTCTGTCCAAATCTCTCTGTCTGTCAGGATCTCTAACACTCATATAGCGCCAAGACCGTTCGGCTGATTTTCATGAAATTTGGCAAAGAATTAGTTTGTAGCATGGGGGTGTGCACCTTTAAGCGATTTTTCAAAAATTTGATTTTGTTCTTTTTCTATTCCAATTTTAAGAACATTTTCCCGAGCAAAATTATCATAAGATGGACAAGTAAATTACGAAGTTATCATAACGTGGAACCGTAACGTGGGCAAGCCAATTGGCGAGAAATTCATCATGCATTATTTGTAAATATACAGGGGGACCAAAGACCTTTTAATTTTCTACTACGAGCAAAGCCGTGTGAGTGCCACTAGTCTTAAATACAAGCGCCTGACCGAGAGATAAGAAATAACCAAAATTTTTTTTCTACTCGCATTTACTACTCTGCTTCTGTTTTTACATTTAAACTATGACTTTTGTATATATTTATCCAAGAACACTCACTCTTCATTACACTTATTTTTACTTGTTTCACGTATCAACTAGTTACTCATGCAGAACATTAATGCGAATTCCATAGCATAATATTCCACATTAATGGAAATGCGAATTCCATAAAAGCTAACCCAACGCTGTTTGATAATGTTCCCACTACTTCTTAACGCAAATTTAAATACGGAAAAAAAAAAATATTTTTTCCCGAGATTCCCCCCCCCCAGGTTTTCCCCAAGGAAAAAAATTTTCCCCAAAGAATTCCCCTCAAAACCCATTTCCCCAAAATTTCCCCAGAGAGCACCAGATTTCCCCAAAATGGGGAAATTTCCCCCTATCTGGCAACACTGATTGAAATAAAGAGACATAAAATACAATGTTTCATTATTGTACAGAAAATCTTATTACAGTGAACAAAACTTTCTGAAATATTCATGTCTGAGAAAAAGGAATGGAATATTCTGCATTATGGGCCTGCCCGAAACCTTGTATTATATTTATGAATGACATCAATGAAAATATTTCTGGAAGCATGAATTGTTTTGCTGACGATGTAAAAGTTATGGGGATTGTCGAAAATGAAGAACAAGTAAAACAGCTGCAAGAGGATTTAGATCATATTACTAAGTGGGCAGATAAATGGGGTATGGCAGTTAATGTAGGGAAATGTCAAGTGCTACACTTAGGTCATGGAAATAAGCGTATGAGATATCGTTTACAGGGTTCAGTCATAAATCAGGCAGAAAATGTTATGGATCTGGGTGTCTTTATAAATCAGGACTTCAAGTTTAGTCAACAGTGCAGTATTGCTAGTAACAAAGCCAACAAAATGCTTGGGTTCATCAATAGATCTATTTCAAACAAATCTAAGAAAGTTCTTCTGCCTTTATATAGGAGTTTAGTAAGACCTTATTTGGAGTATGCTGTGCAGTTCTGGTCGCCTTATCTGAAGAAAGATATTTTTGTATTGGAAAGGGTTCAAAGAAGGGTAACTAAATTAGTAAGGGGACTCTCAGATTTAGATTATGATACCAGACTTAATAGGCTTAACATGTATAGCCTAGAGCAAAGGAGAGTCAGAGGGGACATGATTCAGTTATTTAAATTTATCAAAATGAAAGATGTAAATGGATTAAATTTTTGCGGGGAAAGCAGGACAAGGGGTCATTGTTTTAAGCTATTTAAATCTCAGGCTAAATTGGAAATCAGGAAAAACTACTACTTTAGCAGGGTCGTGGGCACTTGGAATAGCTTAC
The DNA here is from genome assembly GCF_026930045.1 of Uloborus diversus. Taxonomy (NCBI): domain Eukaryota; kingdom Metazoa; phylum Arthropoda; class Arachnida; order Araneae; family Uloboridae; genus Uloborus; species Uloborus diversus. Next base: position 99,777,746 of record NC_072739.1, on the reverse strand, counting down.
CGGAAGAGGCGGTAATGAGCAAGGGAGTGGATAGCTTTAAGAGGGCCATTGATCTTCATTGGGGACTAATTAATTGACTAGGACCAGCCTAGCTGGGCCCAGAGCCTGTTGCTGGTCGTCACATTTGTATTTGTATTTGTATTTATAGTACTTTTCAAATGAACTTGACTATACTTTTCCTTCTGCATTTGTTACCATAACTTACTCAAAGTGGCAACACTGAAATTAGAGGGAATACAGAACTACAGAACTGAAATCCCAACTTGTGATATACAAACATTGCCCTCAAGCACATAGCTAGAAAGAAGGGGGGTGGGGTACACGGTTGTACAAATTTTAAAGTTCAAAGGAGAAGAAACGCTAAACCAGAAGCATTAACTGCTAATTACATCAATTATGCTTAATCCAAATCAAAGTAATTATGAAAATTAGCTTAAAAAGTAATTGAATAATTAAATTGGCAGAAACATTACTCAAACTTAAATCAAATTTTATTTAAAGTAGTTAATCAATCATTGTCAGTTTATAAAACTAACATTAAACTAATACATAAAAAAAGTTTTTTCAAACAAAGCCAGCATGCGTGGAAATGGCTGTTTGAAAAACTAGTTCAGTATGTGCCAGGGACAATACCTGAAAACGGATCTGTTCCGTTCAAAATGGGACGTACAGTTAGTTACCTTAGTCAGAGATCACTGAGTTTCACACTCTAAGGGGTTATTCATCTGGGTAGCTATATAGTCATTTTAATGGGTTGTATTTTTGCAAGGAAAGCACAACACGAGTTCATTGTTTTAAGCCATTCAAATCTCATGTTAACCTGGAAATTGTAAAAAAAATACTACTTTAGTTGGGTTGTGGACACTTGGAACAGTTTATCTGAAGAGGCTGTAAGGAGCAAGAGGGGTAGATAGCTTTAAGAGGGCCTTCGATCCTTGTTGTGAAGTAAGAAACTGACTAGGACGAGCCTAGCTGGCCCCAGAGCCTGTTGCTAGTCATCACGTTTGTATTTGTATATTGTGGTGATGACAAATGTCAAACATTTAGACCAGTGGCGGCTCGTGCCTTGAAAAAGTGAGGGGGCCAGATCATGGGTGCACTCCCCCCTCCCCCTGGTTTTTGAATTTGAAAGAAAAAGCAATTTTTTAAAAAATATTTTTTAAATATTTAAATTTTCTTAAAATAATTATTTGTGTTATATGAATGAAATTAAATTCATTCAAAACACGGGACAAGCTATAAAATACTTAAACTACAAAGTAAATCACGAAAGATATTATTATCATGTTTATGTCATGATTGCCGGCAGTGTGCTGTACTTTCATCCCCTGACTTTCAAAAATAAAATTTGATTGATCAGGTAGGGAAAAGCTACAAAATACATCACGAAAATTATTAATCTTACATTTATATCCAGTACGCTTGTCGGTGATGCAGTATGCCTCCCTTGTAGCACCGGTAAGGGGTTGAAAGGGAAGCACTTTCACTCCCTGCGTTTCAAAACAAATAAATAAATTTAAAAAAGCACTATTAATCTAATATTTTTAATAGTAATATTATTTGTAATCTTTTAGCAACTAATTGTTTTGAATGAGTAAAATTAATTTTTTTCTAAGCAAGGCAAATTACAAAAGTGCAAAAATATTGTGATCAGAGAAATATGTAAAAATTTATAAATTAATTAACTTTAACAAAGATGAAAACACATCTCAGTATTTGCTTTAAAATAAATGAAATTAAATTAACAACATTTAAAAAATAAAAAATAAATAAATTTAAAAAACTAGTAAAAGAAAATATTTGCAGTTTACATGTGGGTGGGCCTTTTTGCATATGAGTCTGCTGGTGCCCATGGGGGAGATTCAGAATTTTTATGCAGACAAAAAAAAAAGGAACTCTTTTTATTTTCTTCAAATTACTGATAACTTGTCACATTTTCTTTAAAACTACATGAGCAGGAATTTAAAACAAGTAATAATTTCTGTGCGACAATGGGCAGACATTTTTTGAATAAAAAAATAATCTTGTGATGATATATGCACACAAGTACATACAACACTACACACAACAGTGGAGCAACTAGAAAATAATTCTTAAGGGAGGGGGAGAGGGAAATAGGAAAGAAATCTCATCAATTTATTGATTTGATTTGCTCATCAAATCTCTCAATTTTGAAACTTGTACTTTTAAAAATGCAATTTTAGACAATCTTTGGTTACGTTAGGGGAAAGAAGGGCACAGGGGACTCCGTGGAAATTTGAAGAAATTGAAGCCTTAAAAACACGTTAGGGTAAGGAAGGGAGTTCCAGGACTCTCCCCGATCTTTTTTTTTTTGAAACATAAATAGAAATCAAATCCTCCCCCTCACTTAATTTTTCGAAATTACAGTTCCAAAAACGCAATTGTAGACAAACTTTGAAGGTTTTTATAGGAACGGGTTCTGAAGCTCTCGCCTGGAATTTTTTTCAAAATTAAAATCCTAAAATCGACCTGAAGAAGAACAAAATCTTCGTATAATCCACGGTGGCACGGTGTTTAATCCACGGATAATTCGATGAAAAAAATGAAGTTTTGATTTAACATGCAATTTTAGCAAGTAAATTAAAAATGTGACAAAGTTTTAACTTTTAAGGTATAGCTACTCAAAACTAAAATGAAAAATAATCTAAAAAATAATGATTTCCTCTCGCTAATATATACGCTAGTTTATATATATGCTTATTATAGTACGCTAGACAGAAACAAGAAAAGAGCAAACGGGGGGGGGGGGGGGGGATCTAATCTTGTGCACATGAAGGCTTTACTGTATGTTGTTTTTTTCGCATAGCCTGAATTGCGTAAGAACATTAAAGCTATGTAAAATTAACAACATACATTCAGGATAACGGTCTCAGCGAATCCCGCTGTAAATATTGAGGTTCAATGCATTGGTGTTGAGGGGGAAATAATAACAATAAAAACACTCGCACAAACAAATAATTCTCACCTCACTAATTTGATACTTTTTAAGATAATCTGTAGATTTTAAGCAGAAAAATAAGGTACAATCCATTTTTTTTTAAATTGTAACCATGTACAAAAAAAAAAAAAAAACGAAAATAGATAAAAAGCTATAACATTTTGCCTAAAAGAAGTGAGGGGGCCCAGACCCCCTCTGGCCCCTCCCACCAGCCGCCACTGATTTAGACTTCCAACTTAAGTGTAGGTAGAAAAAAAATTCTACAAAAACTGAGTGAAATAAAAATGACCATGTCAAGGTATTGAATCTGTTGAGCTGCTTGTACTTTAATCTTATCATTTTTATTATTTTCAGATGGAAAAGAAATGCCTGAGCGCTTCCTTGGTAATCAGAACCTCTTTTTTCCTGAAGTTCAACCAGATGACAGTGGATCCTATATTTGTGTTGCAAAATCTATTAACAAAGATGCAAACCAAATAACAACAGCAACGCAAAAATTTTCCTTAAATGTTTATGGTATGTTGTTTGATTAAACTAGCTTGTTTATGTTTAAACAAATAATTTGATTGTGAAATCTTGGTGTTATGATTCCATGCTATTATGTTTAAATTAGGAATTGCATTAAAAATATGTCAGGGGAAAAGTAATTGTCATTGGTGTTCTGAGATTCCCCCCCCCCCCCCTTCCTGAATTAAAAACACACGTGAAATGCACCGCTTACAAAAATTTAGGATCAAATTTCGTACATTAAGAAATTGGTATATAGTACAAAACAATGCGGATGCAGACTACCATTTTAGAGAGGAAGGTCATGCTGTGGAATACCCCCCCCCCCTCTTCCTCTAGAACTCAACCTATGGATTTGGGTACGAAAATTTCTAACACTGCTTGAGTGTCAATAAAAAGCACCAAACCGGCCAGGAACAATGTGCCTAAAAGAGCAAAAACATAACTAATTATTTTCATAAGCAATGAAAGAAAGTAGTATTTCTAATATTTACTTTTAAAATATTAAAATGAATTTAAAAGATTACTGCAATTGTGCATTTTACTCATAAATTGTTTGAACACATTGTAAATGCCTAATAGTGTCGACGGTTTGAGGGGGGGGGGGGTCATGACTCCCATGACTCTCCCCATGTATCCGCCCTGCAAGAACCAGCCTAAAATTATTTTTGGATTTTTTAAAGGCTAAGAGCACAATAGTAAATATAGTAATACAAATATAATAATAATTAATAGTAGTTGTAATATAATAATAATTATGATATCTAATGATACAAATCTCAAATAAATATATATACAGTGGACTCTCAATACTCTGAACACTCATAAAACCGATCGAAAATGTTCAGATTATGGGGGTGCTCATTATAGAGGAGACTGGATTATGTATTCTATTGTGTTAGTGCACTATGTTCAGTACTTTGCCCATTGAGCTATACCAGTAACTGAGGTAGAGATTAGGTAGAGGTATTTGTGGCTAGTGCAATGTCTCATTCAACTCAGTAGGACGTAAACTCTTGCATTTATTTATTTCTTTTTTAGTTTAAAAATTGAACCGTAACGTTCAACAATAAAATAATATTACAATACAGCTATTGGTTCAATACCTGAAAAAAAAAGTTTTCTTTTGCATTGTATCCTAATGCTAGGTATGTACTATCATCAAAGTGAAAATGTTTCCATGTGACTCTCAGTCACATTTTTTTAAAAGGTAATCTTACTTTAAAGGTCTTGAAAACAGCTTGATACTGTCCAACCACGGATTGCATGGAATTTTCAAATATACAGATAAGACGAATCTATGTGAATAAGGGGAAAAAGTAAAAATTTGGTGCGCGTAATCCGCTCATTCGAATGAGACTTTGTTTCTGCAAAAGCTGACATCGATAAAAAATAATAGATTCATCTATTTCTGTCTGTAAAACGGATATTTGTTTTTCCATACAATCCGTGATCAGATAGTACAATGGTTAGATTCTTTAAATATAGTTCAGTGGCAGAAACTTCAGGCTCATATTGCTCAGCTGAATGATTTCATGTGATGCAGTAATATCCAGGAAAGTAATTTTTCTTCTTCCTCCATCCATTTTCGCTTAATGCCATTCACTCAATAAAATAAAATCGTGAATGTATGTCAGGTCTTTCAATGATTCATAGGAATTCCTGAGTACTGATTTTGAACATTTTCAGTATATAAAGAGGTGATAATTGAAGGGGATTGGAAGTAACGTTCATAATACTAGGGTGTTCAGAGTACAGAGAGGTCAGCCTATGTTAAGTCTATAGAGTTTTGCTGGGACCATCAAAATATGTTCAGAATATCGGGGTGTTCACATTAGAGAGTGTTCAGATAGAGGAAGTCCACTTTATTTATTTATATATATATATATATATATATATATATATATATATATATATATATATATATATAAAATAAAGTGAAAAATATTGAAAAGACCACACTAAAAGCCCATAGATGCGCAACGCAGCAAAACTAAAAAGCCAAGTAAATATAAAATAAGCAAGCCAAATTCCAAATATTAAACAAATTATATAAAAATAATGATGATAAAAAGGAAAATTGCAAACAGCTATTAAATAGGAAAAGATAAAGTATGAATCCAGCGCTCATCAGCCATGGAGAATTCATTAAATATGGTCAAAAGACCGAAATTTTTTAACTATGAACTAAAAGAGAATGTTTAAGCTCCAGTACATGCAATATAGAGTAACATTGGGCAAATGCACCACATGCTAAACTATAAACAATAAACAAGAGCTCAAATCTAAAACTAAAAGCAAGGAGTTTCGCCTCGACTAATTAGGAAAACAAGAGTTAGCCATCCACGGGACAGTACTTGCCGATAACAAAATTATCTTACCTTGAGATCCATTATTAAAAAAAACCATTTCAATGTTCAACATGATAGAATTCTTTCCAGTTATCAACATAAAAGTGAAAAACAAATCCATATCCAAGAGATCACTCCAGATCACTGGCATGTTTCTGATCAGGGTTCTGGCATGAAGTTTGTTAATCAGGAGGTTCAATTAGATATTGCAGAATTTCCTGCATCTCTTTCCTTTTCCTCCTAGGCACCAATGTATTAAAAATAAAACACTGTTTTCTGATTTATTTATGCAAATGTTATAGTCTTTTTTTAAATTTTGTTTGTTCATTAAATTTTAAGCATACTAAAAATGTCATAATGTAGTTTATGAGCACCTTACAGTCTCGCCTATTTATAACAAAGCCTTGTGCAGCAAATTATGGCTTTAAAGTAATAGCTCAAATTCCCCTTCATATCTTACTGTGTATTATTTAGTTTTTTGTAATGAAATGGGGGCTATGAAGAAATTTTTATTTGGTCAGTTCGACTTCGCTATAAACGTCAGCAACTGTATATGTCATGTAAAATTCGTTGCAATAGATTAAAATTCTATTTTTTTTTTCCAGTGCCACCAAAATTTACAAAAGTTCCTGTAAGCCAGATAATTCCCACTTCTCAAACTGTTCGCTTTGACTGTGAAGTCGATGGTAATCCAGCTCCCTCCATATATTGGATGAAGGATGGGGAGCAGCTGTACATCAATGGTAGAATAAAGCTCAAACTGGGGAACACACTAGTCGTTTCCCAAACTGTTACTACTGACTCCGGTGTCTACCAATGTGTGGCATCTAATGCAGCTGGTGTACATACTTTAGCCGCAAGACTTCTAGTTAATGCATCTAGTAAGTTCTGTTAAAGCTTTGCCAAATTATTTGAATGTGTTTTTCTTTTCAAAAATTAATGAATTGATTTTGTATCAGTGGCATTAAAGGCATTTGCTTTTTTTTTTATAAATATTATGCTGTGTAAATCCGTGAAGCAAATGAGCAGGTATTACATGTGGTTTTTCCGCTTAAGTAGGGAAATTCTGCAAGTTTCAATTTTCAGATGTGCAGAATTCCGCCTTTATGGTTATTCTGATTTTTTACAACTGAGTAAAAAAAAAAACTGGAATTTTAAAGAAACAAAAAAACATTCTTGTAAAAAATAACTTTGTATTTTACTGCCGTTGGAGGGTCAAGGACAGTATTTGCAAAGTCTTCTTTTTTTTTTCTTTTTGCATTTTTGTCATCTATTGTATCTTAACTTTATTGTACCAGTTTGCTTACTTGGCTTCTGCTGAAAATAAAGCAAGAAAGAACCGTCAACATTTCCCTATTGTCGATATGGAATCTAAAAAATGTTTCTTAATGTACCTCAAAAATGCATTTCTGCAGATTCGCATGTGCACATTACCTTCCCACAGCAGTTTAGCTCTGTGTCCTTTAAATTGTTCATTGTTTAAGAATTAATAACTAATATAGAAAGACAATTAGAAATACTTAGACATTTCTGCTAAGTTTCAGAAATGCTGTAAAATGACTTAAGCATACTTTCCTGAGTGCAAGCAAAATAATATTGGAAAGCGATAGCTTTGTGCAAGGTAAATTAGATAAAAATGGAACAACATTTAAAAGCACAAAAAGGATAAAAAAAATTTAAAAACGCAGACATGCAGTCTTGCATAATATAGACGGACGCGCGAACGGCTTTCGCAGAAAATTCTTGGCTCTGCAGAATTTTTTTTTCAAACTGCTAACGTTGATTTAAAAAAAAAAAAAAAAAAATTTTTTTTTTTAAAGGGAATTTTTAAGAAAATCCCAGAGTTTATTTCTGTTAAAGCCTTTCTCGAAAAGCGTTTTAAAGCACATGTGTAAAAAAAATAATGGTTTTGGCAGTTTTCTTCAGTTTGTGAAAAATAAGCACAAAAAATTGTGCAATTTTTTATTGCAAAAAAAAAAAGATTTAAAGCACTTTTTTTTGGGCCTCTTTCATATTTGAATATAAATTTAATTCTTTATTCAAGGGTGAGTTAGGCAAAATAATTATTTGCAGAAAATTTTCCAGTTAGGATTTGTGTTTGCAGAAAGCTTTTCATTTTATCTAAGTCTGCAGACATGTTTCGGAGGCAATAGCCGCCTTCCTCAGTGCGAAATGAACAAATGGATGAATCAAGGTCAAGGGAGAGTTTAAATGTGTAACCGGAAAAACATTGACCAATCAGCTATCAGCGAGTGCTGAGGCAAAATATGACGTATTCTAACATGTAAGATTGAATAAGATTAGAGAAAAATGCGGAACAGCAAAAGACTCATTGCAAAGATTATTTAAGTTTTTATGAATGTAAAAGGAACCACGTTAAAAAAACAGGAACTGAACAAATCTTCAATTGCTAAACATTGTTGGGACACAGGGCACAATTTTCTCTTTTCGGAAGCCAAGATCATTTGCAGACCTACAACAGTAGGTGAATTAGATTTTCTGGAATCCTTTTACATTCATAAAAACTTAAATAATCTTTGCAATGAGTCTTTTGCTGTTCCACATTTTTCTCCAATCTTATTCAATCTTACATGTTAGAATATGTCATATTTTGCTTCAGCACTCGCTGATAGCTGATTGGTCAATGTTTTTCCGGTTATGCATTTAAACTCTCCCTTGACCTTGATTCATCCATTTGTTCATTTCGCACTGAGGAAGGAGGCTATTGCCTCCGAAACATTTCTGCCTTTTTAAAAAACGTTTTATCCTTTTTGTGCTTTTAAACGTTGTTCCATTTTTATCTAAAATAACGTATGTTGTTTTCAGCACACAATCTTGCATCTGGTGCAAGAATCAAATATTTTCTCAAGCCAACAAGTTCTTCAATTTTGTTACAAAGTAAATAAGTTAGATATCTTTCTAGTTTCATTAAAATTTCAGTTTGAAAATATAGATGCACAATGTGTGATAAGCTAGTAAGAAATGTGTAATAGCAATAAAAAGCTAGTAAATCATTTAAACACCAAGTAATAAAAATAAACTAGAAGAACGCAGTTTATGCTAAGTAATCTGGTGCTAAACTGATCTTCTTTGAAAACATGTTTGTTTCCCCTGGGGTGCCCCCCCTAAAATCAAGGGCTTAACCCCCCCCCCCCCCAAATATCGCGAAGACCCTTCCCCTGAATGCAAGAACCCCCTAAAAATGGAAAAAATACCCCTTAAAACAAACCCCTCTAAAAATTTCGATGGCACAGTCTGCGCCATGACCCCCCCCCCCCCCAGGTGAGCACCCCTGGTTTCCCCAGAATTGAAAAACATAAAATAAAGCATTGTCTGCTAATTATCTGAATTCGAAAGTTTTCAATTTTCAGATTCTTAGAATTCTGTAAAAAAATTTCAGCATTTCCTGTTTTTAAGCAGTTACATGTATGGTGTTTTTATCTTTCAAGTTTTCTGCTGTTGACAGTTGAAAAGTTGATTGTGAGAAGTAGTATAATTAAACAGGAATCATGCGTGCCTCATTCTAATTTTGAACATTTTTTCCTCCAGGTGAACAACCTCATTCTCCTTCTGGCTTGAAAGCATATACAAAGTCAAGCAGTGCCATTTTGTTGACATGGGATCCAGTCTCATCTCCAGCTGTTTCTCCAATTCAAGCGTATACTGTCCATTATGTTCCCACTCGGGGTACGTTTGAAATATTTTTTAAAAAACCTTTTTGCTATACTAGATACAGCGTTTCTTTACATTAGAGAAATAAGCTGAGCCCAAGCAAATGAATAAATTATCAGCCCGGTGTCCAAATTTTGTGTAAAATTAGGCCTTTCATTTTAGAATTGTGATTAGTTTGTTGAGCCCACGCATATGAAACCCTTCTCTCCCCCCCCCCTTTTTTTGTCATAATTTTTATGAATTGTTAAACATTTCTAATTTATTGGGAGACACAGCGTCGCATAGTACACTCATTTAGAATCTTGCTCCAGCCAATGAAAACTCACAGACAGTTGAAAATCTCCTTTAATTCGCCAAGTAAGTTGCTTGTAAGTGCGACATTTTATCTTATGACTCATTTTTTCTTCGGCTCATAATGACGTCATTGTCAAGAAACCTTGCAACCCAGCATCAATTCTTTATACATTTTGAGTTTAATATGATATAAATACATCACCTTTGAACTGATCATAGATTTTTAAAGAGCCTTGTTTTGAGTTTAAAAATGGAATGAAACTTGCTGACATTAATTTTTTTGATTTCTAAGAAATTTAAACTGATGTTAATGTTTTTTGAAATGAAGCCACATGAGAAACAATAATTGCCATATAGCTGCTGAAATATCAATCTAATTATTTTCATGAAAAAGAGATGTGTTGCCTATTCAGACTGCTATTTGTTTTTTCCTCTTCTAAGAAATTTTATGAAATTTCAATTGAAATCATTGAAGATTGAAATCTTAATTTATTATTTTTGTTATTTTGTTTTTTAGATAAATTAATATTTTATTTGTGTAATTAATGTCAAATTTCAAGCTATACCCTTTTTTTTGCTTTGCTTTTTAAACCTTTTCATTTCATTCTTTCTATTTTAATCATTATTGATGAATTTGGTATTTTTTTCTCATTTCAAAATCCATATTTTTACTATTAGGATAACTTTTATCTGTTGAAACATTTCTATGACCAAAACCATGTTTTATTACACACAACTTTTTCTCTCTCTTTTTTTTTTTTTTTGTTATGCATTTTTTGTTTTTAGCATTCGAAGACAGAATATGATGAAAACTGAAATAGATTATGTAATATATTTTGGTATAGTTTTGAATTCAATTCTTGTAGGTCTTAACAGGGCCAGATTTGCAAGTGTGGGGGGCAATGAAGGAGTGGAGGCTCCTAATCAGGGTTCGAAAAGATCATATTTTCCAAAATATCCAATACTTTGATATATATCCAAATATTTTTATATATATATGTATATATCCGATATTTTCGACCCGTGGAAGCTAGGATATTTTGTAAAAAATTTTTGTGGGGGCCCTTTTGTTGTGGAGGCCCCGGGGCAGTAGCCCCACTTGCCCTCCCCTAAATTCGGCCCTGGGTCTTAAAAGTAATATTATATAATTTTAGACTTTTTATTTTTCCAGCTTACACAAATCCAGATTTATCATTTTATTGATGTGTTAGTATATTCTTGTTGAGCTAATAAAGCTTATTGATTTGTTAATTTTAAAATTGTATTTATATTAATATTTGCTAATTTATTTGATAAATAGGTGGCATGGAGCAAGATATTGTAGCTGTTAATACAAGTCTTGTGATTGAGAGATTGAAACCTTTTACTAATTATTCCTTTTATGTTAGAGCGTATAACAACAAAAGTGCGAGTGAGCCATCGCAACCTATAGTACAAATGACTGGAGAAGACGGTGAGAACCAGTTTTTTTTTCTTTTTCTTTTCTTGTTGATGATTTTTTTAGTGCTTCAAGCAGTGGGATACCTAGCATGGGTGACACCCGGGGCGGTAATTTGTGGTGTCACCTCCCCCCTGGAAAATTTTCAAATTTGTAGTCTTAAAAATACATTTTAGCTTTATATTTTTCAAAAACTTTGGGGCGGACCGCACCCCCCCCCCCTGGCGACTCCACTGCTTCAAGTATTTTTATTACTGTTGTGTTTTACAAAAATATATACACTTTCACCTCTTTATAATGAAGCTGTATATAGCAATTTTATGGCTGAGTCATAATACAGTGGGACTTTAAACATTTGAACCCGAGAGTTCTGAAATTCTGGATTATCCAAACAGTTAAATTTAGATTTGAAGGAAAAGAAAATCAATAACTATGTTTCAAAAGCTAAGTTAGATTTTTAATGACAGCTACTTTTAGCAAATATTTCAATATGCAGCTCTGTCAATTGTTAAACTCCATTTCTTTTTTTCCCCCAATCTATCTGTTGCTGACTATAAATGAAGAATCATCATTCACAGCCTTGTTCAGCTGCCTTTCCTGAATAAGTCACAAAAATGTAGCTTCTTCGAGTTTGTTTTTAGCAGAAACTGTTGTGACATTAATTGTGGTGATGTTAAGTTTTATCAATTGGCATAGCGCAGAAATGTACAATTTTAGCAATTTTTCTCAATCACTGATTGTAGCATACTGACAACAAATTCATCAGCCAATTTCGTAGCACTTTCTTCTTTGTCTGGGATTTTTATCACTTCAAGGCTGGTGCATTACACATACAGTATGCATTATACGAATATGTATTAACAGTAGCATTAGAACACTAGCCTTGTACATCTTTATACTGTACTACACACACTTACAAAAATATTCCTTCTACTATAGTGTAGATGACATATCATGCACTCATGCTTTCTCAGAGATAAAATTGCCGTATTATTAACCTAAAACGAACACTGCAGAGCAAATAACAAGATTTAAAAAGTCGTCCCAGAAAAAGATGATGCTAGTTGTAAACATCAAAGGTTTTGGCTTGCACTCTCGGCCCCAAATTGACTCTTCCCACCAGCCACGAACAATGGAGTATGTAACTAATAAATATGGTGTAATGTAAAACTATTTGAACACTCTGTGTTTCCTGAATAGTAGCCACTAGCTACCAGAGTCAAAAAAAAAAAAATAATAGCCACAGTCAACGCAGTCAATTTGCATTGAATTAAAAGTTAAATATCCTGAAGGGACACATGAAATACACCGCCAGCTCAGTCGTTCCAGCCGAGAACTGCAGTTTCATGCTTATTAGCACTCATCAGCCCGGCATAGGAAAGTGACTGAGCTGGAGATGGAAAACCTCTTAAGGAAGTCAGGAGTGCCAAACAAACTGGTAGCTAATATAGAATTAGCAGACCAGACGAGTGATCGAAGTGACGGTTCGGTTCAACTCATAGATTGAAAGCAAGGCACTGATAATTTACTGAATATACCTTGCCTTACCTTAAATCTACAAGTTGAACCGAACCATCGCTTCGGTCACTCGTCTGGTCTGCTAATTCTATATTAGCTACCAGTTCGTTTGGCACTCTTGACTTCCTTAAGAGGTTTTCCATCTCCAGCTCCTGTGCTAATAAACAGGAAACTGCAGTCCTCAGCTGGAATGACTGAGCTGGCGGTGTATTTCATGTATTTCTTCCTTAGCCCTGGCTAATTGGGCAGTAGTTTACTGAATAAACCAAGGGAGTTTGCTCTGAATAACGTTGCCATGGTAGACTTCAACTGGTGCGAGAGGTCTCAGGATTAGAAGCGTGTTGTCATTCACGATATACAATACGAATTTTCACAAATAAAGAAACACATGGGCACGTCACTTATAGATTTTAGGATTTGTTTTTTTCGGTAGCCATTTTCAGTGTCATGGTTGCTAGTTTTTGTCTGGTGACCGCTAATCTAGCGCTTTAGGTAAACGAATTCCACTGTTGCTTCCAACATTGAAGTTTTACTGTGTTATTGAACTTTTTGTTATGAAATTACTGCTGCACCAAAACTTTTATTTAGTCCTTCTTGACACAATGCTATAAACGGGCGGGGCGTATATAGCAGGATAATGTTTGAAATGCATGTATATGGATATTCATTGCAAAACCTTTCGTTGAGAAGGTTTTGCTTACTTTTTAAAAAATTAATGAAAGTGGTAAGTAACTTTTAAGTCCTTTTTTTATTAATGTTTTAATACATTTTCTTTTTTTCCCATTATAATTCCAGTCCCTGTTGAAGCACCAAAAATTAGCTTATCCAGCCTTAGTCCTACAGTACTGCATATTCAATGGAATAAACTTTCAATAGAGAAATCTCGAGGTATCATCACTGGCCATCGCATTTTCTATCGCAAACACAAACAAGCATCTTCTAATGTTGAAACTATAAGTTCAGGAACAGAATATACTATAACAGGTAACACTTATTTCCCTGTGTTTATTTTTTGTTTTTCAGTTATCTAAGTTAAAGCTGCAGAATTTGTGGCTCGCTGTATAGCTATGTGCAGCCCGCGAGTGCATTTAATATTTTTTTTCATAAAAAAAAAATTTTTTGTGAAGGAAAGAAGAAAATGAAAGAAGCTTCTTCAGAGAAGATCTTACAACAGATTAAAATGCTCCAAAATTTGTTTGAAAAAAGCTTTCAGAACTTGAAAGAGAGTAAACCTGAAAATTTCAATTTTCCGTTAAGGCCAGTAGACCCTTTTAGTTTACTGGCCAATTTTTCTGCACACGTAATAATTATTCTAATAACAACCATGCCATTGAAGAAAAAATATGATATTTTAAAAATGTTCCAGTGCTTATGGTCTTTTGTTTAATTCAATTAAAACTCATACATATTTTGATTTGTTTTCTGATAATCATCTTGTAGGTCTACAGCCTAAACAGAAATATGATGTGCGTGTGCTTAGTGGAACCAAAGCAGGGTATCCAGTTCTATCAGATGAAGCATGGCCATGGATTACTTTTGAAATGCCAGACGTGTCCACTTCAAAAGGTAACATATTTATAGTACTTTCCAAGATCTTGCTGGAGCTTTCCACTCACAGCGAAAAAGGTTTTCTGAAAGATGTACTGTATAAACCTGACCAGGAAACCAAGCAATGGTGTAATAAAGAAAAGGAAATTAAATTAGTAGTGTTTGAAAGAGCGCAGTAAAACATGTTTCTAGATGCATAAATTATTTGTCCTTGTGTCCTTATTATCGAAATATAAGGTCATAAAGTCTCCACATTTTAAGAAAAGTCTCCAAATTTAGCAAGTTTTTGTAAGTAATGGGAGACATCTTTCATATGCTTTTCAAATGAATGTACAGCCACATGCAGATGGTGAAATCATTGGCTATGGGAATTCTTGCCAAATCTTTTAATTTGGCACTTTTCTGAAAACTTTAATATTTAAGACGTTATATCTCAATCAGAGGGACGAGGGCAAATACTTTTTGTGTCAAAAAAATGTCTTAGTAACTCTTTTGATTGTTACCTATTTTTTTTTTTTTTTTTTTTTCATTATTACACTATTCATGTGGTTCTCTGGTGAGTAATGTTGCTCCCAATTGTGTTTTTCAATGAGGCTACGTATTAGTTTTTCGCTATTTGCAGACCCAATTGCATTCCCCAGGAACTGGCATCCATTCTTCCATGTGGCAACCCTATTGGTGGATAGCCAAAGCCGTGAGACTTGACTCCCAGTTTCCCTAACAGATGAAGGCACATGGGCTATTTTCAATGTTAAACTGCAATAAGAATTTAATTTTGCCGAGAGTATTCAAATTCATGCAGCTACTGAATGATCTTTTTACATGCGGTGTAATCATGGGACATTGACCACCGACTGGAGCCAGGTTTGAACCTGTGCCTTTGAGCATAAGTGGCCCACACCTAACAACCACTATACTGCTCTCACGGGAAAATATTATAATTATGAACCCCAATATTATCCTCATTCATATTTTGGTGTAGAATTTTAGAAAATGAAAAATGAGTTATTTTCAAAAAATTTTTTCATTTTCCATGTGACATGAAATAACAGCTCAAAATACAGGGGATGCTCTACTGATTAATTAGCCATGGGGCATTCCAAGGTATTTTTGACATTTATGTAGAGTCCGTAACGTGACCTTTCTTGCCATAACTTTTTAATTTACTGTTTGATTAGCATATTATTTTATTTTGATCTTTTCCTAACAACACGCCAGCGCAAATTAAAATAATTTGCAAATCTAACGGTAAATTAAAAAGTTATGGCAAAAAAAGCTCACGTTACGGACTCTACATAATGTCAAAAATACCGTGGAATGCCCCACATACAAACCTACGCTGTGTGATTAAAATTCTTTACTGCAATGCTCACATAATTCCAACTTTTATTCTAAATTTATTCTGCATGTATTCTCCCATTCCGCTTTTTGTGCACTTGAAGTGTTTTGATGTTAATTGATTTATTTGTGTGACATGTTTTGTTTCTTGAAAAAAAAAAAAAAAAAAATTATTCCGTTCTTTTGTTTGTTTTAAAAAATTACTTGAAAAGATCTTCATGGGTCATGTGACATTAGCAGTGATTAATTTATTTTGTCAGTCATTTGATGTATAGTAATCCCATTTTCATATCAACTGACCAACAGCTCTTGGAAACTTGGGAATAGTTTTGAGTTTCCCCAGTAAGCAAACATGTTTCCAATATTCCTAACAATTCTGTAATTTGTGATCATATTGTATGAGATGCATACAAGTGATTCAGCATGCATTTATTTTCAAGAATAAAATTTATTGTTTATTGCACTTCAGCCTATCAACGCCCTTGCACCATAAAAATCAATAGAACCAACTAGGTCAAAATTTCGACTTTCCAACTCGGGTGTTCTCTGTAACTTCAAAAAGAAAGTTACAGTTTGTTACGGTCAATATGAAATCATTATCATCATCAGAAGGACCAGGAGGCCTAGTCTCTGCCCAATACGTAAAAATTTAACGCATGCTACGCCCACCCGTGACGTCACTTTTACGTACGCAACAAAACTCGCTAGTCTCTGCCCTTTCTTACCGGACGCAAAAGGCAGCTGCCGAAAAGCGAATGTACGGTAAATTAACGCCATGATTTTTCTGGCGTAAACCTTTCGTACGTACGTTCAAGAGTCAAAACAAAGATGGCTGCTGTATTCGCCGCGCATTGAGTGTCGTGAAACTTGGTGAACTATTGGAACTTATCGAAAGAAAAGTATTGAAGGATCATCACACACGTTGGATATTTTTGATGCAAGGTTTGTCAAACTTTATAAATAGATCAAAAGTTAAGTGATTAACGCCACAGAAGTGAAACATTGCTTTCCTTCCTGTATAGAGGATTACCAGCTAATTTGCGAGTACTACATTCTTCGTCATACTACAAACACAACATCGTTTTTAACTCTTAGCGTTCATTTATATTTATTGATAAGAGTGAAGTAAAACATCTTGCACTATGGCCCTACGAAATTTGCTGTTGATTTTCTTCGTACAGATTAATTATTTTCCGACAGGTAAGCGGGTCATAAACCAAGCAATAAAATAAACAAAATTCTCCAGCTGATCGTTTCAGATTTTCAAGAAACTTTTAGAAATCCTACTACTCTCTGACAGCTCAAATGTATATAAATTTTAAAAAAAAAACTATCTTACACAGTTGATCAGTAATTAATGTCTGAGTTTGTTAAACACTATTTTCCCGGCAGTGTTTTGAAATGTTATCTAACTCAAGTTTTATGGGAACTTCAGAGTTGCATAATAGCTCATTTTAAAGAAAACTGCATGTGCCTTACTTTGTTATGTAACGACACAAATATTTCAGGTAAAAATATTTTTTCACAATTTTGAATTTTGACATTGTCTCAAAAATTCAGGTTTTTTTTTTTTTTTTTGTAATGTATTATAATGAATGCATCCCAAATGTTCAGAGTGGGCTCAGAACAGTTGCAGCAAATATTGTAGGATAATTTTTGCGAAAAATTGACTTTAAAAAATCCTGACTAGTGATATGCCGGATATCCGAGGGAAGATAAAGATTTGTATCCTTATGTTTTATATGGATTTTAAACAAATCTTTTATATTCTTAAATTTCAACAAATATTTGAATTCTAAATATAGATAGGTATGAAACACTCTTAAATTCTATGTAAGTTATGAGTTTTCATTTAGTTAAATAAAAAGGTATTTCAGAAATTTAAAAAGTTAATTTTTTAAACCCCGACTCTATTAGGAAAGAGTTCAACATGTATATTTGTGTGTGCTTGTGGAATCGTAGCTCCCAAACAGATGAAACGATTTTGTTCATTTTTTTTTACGCTTAAAAGGTGACTTGATCGAAAGTGTTCTTAGCTTGGTCTCGTCTTTGTAACACTAATTAGCCAGGGGTGTCCACCTCTTCCCCAAATACAACAGAGAAAAAACCTCTGAAAACAACCCTCCTAAAATTTTCAATACCGTAGACTGACCTTCCCTTGGTGGACACCTATGAATTAATGATGATATTAATTAAAAACCAACTTAGTGTTTTTCGCAGTTTTGACAGTGAGATCTTATATATGTGCGTTTAAACGTTGGCACTAGTTGTAAGAATGAAATTTTCTGCATTTAATATTTGTTAGGAATTTCCAAGTAGGAGTTATAATCTTGTTTACATAAAAGAAAATTTTGAGTACAATTTTACACCTTTATGCTTTCGAGTATAACAATTTATTTGCTGCTCCACGATTTAAAATTTACCTGCTTTCAGTTTCTTTCGTGTACTAACCCACAAAAAGTTCTCACGGATCTAGACACTAGTGATCCCCATCCGCAGTTCTGAACTTTTAACGATCCTGCACATCACTAGTTATAACTTAAGTTTTTTTTTTTTTTTTGAGCTACAGAGCTGTACAATAGCGCATTTTAAAGATAATTTCATGATCTTTCATCTCTGATTTGTAAGTTAAACATTTTTTTATTCCAATAATTTTAAAATAGTGTACTTTTTAAAATTTTGTTGTAGTCCCACTCTGAAAATTTTTGGCCCTATTCACTAAAATACAGTAAAAATCATGCTCTTTTTTATAAAATGACACTATTCTCATTTTTTTTTAATTTGAAAATTTTGGGAAAGAGAATTTTTTTCCGAAAAGTATTTAAATTACACATTTAACTGAAGTGCGTGTCTTTCTCTTCAAAGTGAGCTATAATACAGCTTTAGCTTTCATAAAGCTTGAATTATAAAATTTTAAGCACTGCCAGTAAGTTAAAAAGAAGTGCTGTGCTTTTTAACAACTTTCAGAAATTAATTACTAATCAAGTATGAAAGTTTTTAAAAAATTATATACAGTAACCCCTCTAATACAACAGACACTAACGGGACAATTTTTTTGTTGGCAAAAGAGGGGTGTCTGCAGGACAGAGATTTAATAATGTTATTTCCCTTGAAATCGGAGAATAAAATATTGTCCACATCAGAGGGGTGGCCGTTAGGAGGGGTTTTACTGTTACATTTAAGATGTTAAAGAGTAGGGCTTCTAAAACTTTCATGAAAATCTGAGACGGTCAGGTTGAGAATTTTATTTATTTATTTATTTATTGATTTGATATGATCTATTTGCGTGTCGAATGATATTAATTTGTGCAAATAAAATAAACAACAATGTTTCTAGGGCCAAGCTGCAAGAGCTTTTACTTCACTCCCATGAATAAATATAAATGAATGCTAGGAATTAAAAATGATGTTGTGTTTGCTAAATGATGAGGTAAATTAGTTAGTAATCCCATAATGATGAAGGAGCAAATGAGTTGGTAATATTGCTGACGGAAAGCAATGTTTCATTGCTGTGAGGTTAATTTGAATATTTTGGTCAGAAAAAAAAGTTTGACAAACTTTGCATCTAAACTATTCAACACATTGTATAAGACTCCTGAAATACTTATCTTTTGATGCATTCCAATATTTCTGCTTCTTGTTGAACACTCAAAGCAGCAAATTCAGCAATCAGTAGCCATCATAGACTTCGCACATAATAGCTGTAAGCTCAGGTACACATGTATACTTCCGTAGGACTCCCTCAAGCTACAGTAGGGTCTCATTTCACAATTTTCCATGGGAGGAGGGGGGCTAAAGATTTGTGCTCAATGGATTATATAGGGAGAAAACAATAAAAATGCATACACAATAATGCCAAATTTGATTGTTTCTAAAATCCAGAGGGTCCCCTTACCACCCAAATGATGGATCTGGAATTTTACATAGTTGCGGAACCAATAAATGCACATTTACATCAATGTTCATCGTTGTTTCTTCAATATGCACTTTATTTGTATTCCTTCGACTGATTTCAAACAAATTTCTTTACTTAAGCTGTCATTTTATTACAAAAAGGAATATTAAAACATATTCTGTACAAACTGCAGTATAGTTGTAATGGAATTTTAGAGGCTCTGCCCCCTGCTCGTTTGGCTCGCAAACCCCCGGTTGCCACCTGTGGGGACTCAAAGCCACTTGCAGCAGGTGACTATTAATGATTTTAGGGGTGTCGAGACATCCCTGGATATCCTCTGGAATGGAGGCCCCTTAAAGGTTTAGAGGGGTGTTAAAGAGTTGAAATGGCTTCCCAGGGCCGGATTTGGAAGTGTGGAGGCTCCGGGCAACGAAGGAGTGGAGGCCCCTAATCAGGTTTTGAAAAGATCATCATATTTTCGAAAATATCCGATACTTTGATATATATCCGATATTTTCGACTCGTGAAAATTAGGATATTTCGTAAAAAATTTACTGTGGGGGCCCCTTTGTTGTGGAGGCCCAGGAGCAGTAGCCCCGCCTGCCCTTCCCTAAATCCGGCCCTGTGGCTTACCCTAGTTGCCCTGTATCCAATGGTACAGGTAGACACGGCCAATCCGGAGAAGATAGTTACAGAAACAGATATAAATAGTTTAGACTAGGGGGCCCCACCCCCCTGCTCGCTTTGCACGCCAACCCGTTTGCCATCCGCCTCAAAGATTTTATGCTTTTTAGGGTATCATGACATCCTTGGATATCCTCAAGGCATAATCAGTACCGGCCCCCTCAAGGTTTAGAGGGGTGAGACAGGGTGCAATAAAATACGGAGATTAACAACCCGTACATCCGACGGTGGGGTGTGTTGGCCATACCGGTAAGGTGTCAGACTCTTAACTCAGGGTGCCCACCTGGAAGGGGTCACGGCACAGACTAATAGAATTTCTAAGGGAGGGGGGATTGAGAGGTATTTTGGGGGGGGGGTGCTTTTGCTCTTGGGGGAGGACCCCTGCTTACCCGAAGGGTCCCAAGTCTAATGCCAGCCGGTCAAAGATCTTCCGCGTTTGTTAATGGTGACTGGGGCAAGTTAAATATGTCGCAGTCCAAGTCCTACAAAGAATTAATACCTCTGGGAGTGCTGGACCAGAGACTGCTCGTATTTTGGCCTGGATCAAAAAACAGCTGTCTTCAGGTCTCCATCCAACAGTTTAGAAAAAAATGGTAGGTACGGGGAATCCTAGAGTGTGATGTATTCAACAGTACCAGTACTGACTTGGCAGACATTTCCAGTCCAGAGGAGATGCGGTTAGTGACAGGCAATCACAGAAATTAATATTATCGACTGTTAGATAATCTGTTATGCAAATTGTTCTGAATGATGTTTTAATTTTCAAACTACTAATAGAAAGAAATTCACGAAAAAACATTTTAGCAATTATTTTTCTTTTCATAATTGCATATGTAAAGCCTAATAAATACAAATTAAATATCATTCATTGGATATTTAAAGGGAGAAGAGTTTCTAAACTAGTTGGGCCTGGGCTCAGTTAGCCCCAGCTCCAGATCTACTTACCCGCAGTGCGGGGCGGCTTACTATACTATAGGGGCTCCTGGCTTTCAGTGGCGTAGAACTCCAGCAGGCAGTTAGGGGCTCTGCTAATTTTTTGCCAGGGGTACCCAAAATTTATAGATCAGAGACTGGTTGGCCCAATCCTTGATCAGGGCCAGACAAGGGTGTCACCATCTCAACATAAAAGGGGAGGGCAGGCCCAGGAGAGCCCCAATGCGAAGTCGTTGTGACATCCCAAAATTTTCCTTGTTCGACAAATTTTTCTGCCAATCCAGCAAAATTGGGAGTTCTATTAGACAAAATTATCCTCATTCAGCGACAATATTTGTAGCGTTCCATTCGGCAAATATTTGAGACTTTTTTCCCTCCCAAAGATTTAAGTTCAGGGTCCTCCTGGGCAGGGCCATAATTTGGACAATTTGGGGACTGGTCTGTTAGCCCTCCCCCCAAGATTTTAGAAGCAATGTAATTTTAAAATGATAGCAGTATTCACACAACACCAATATATTTTTTTAGATGGACTCTGAAGAAGATGTATACACTTTCAAACTCCATTGACAAATGCCCCCCCCCCCCCCCCGTTGGATATGTCCATGGGGCCAGAAGTGCCTGTTTTTCATTTGAGATCTGGCACAAAAGTATTTTGAGCCAAATTCTTAAAAAAATATTATAGTGTTAAAGCTATTTTGATAATGTACAAAACTATTCAAAAGAATGTTTCAAAGAATGATATTTCGCTACATTAGGAATATTTTGTAATTTCATTATCATGTTGACAGATCAATGAAGAAATATTAGAAATGAATTTAATTAGAACCTTCCATTGCTTTGTTTTCTTTGCTAGTTCCTACTTTAATTTTTAGGAACTTGTTACTTAATGCTCCAAAAAATGGTAAAAACTCCAACAAAAATGCTCTTTTTTATTATCATTATGGTTCTTAGGTCAAAAGGTTCTTCTTTTGTGTCCCCTTTTTTCTGATTTGGGTACCCGAGTGGTGTAAGTAACAATAAGAACATTTTTTCCAGGTTTCTGGGATCGGGAGCAGACGTCCGAAGGAGAATCAAAACAAAACAACTGAGGCTAGCCTCGTCTCCTGAGCGTTCTCATGCCAGCGATCCTAATTTTCCATTGGTTTACAGGGACAGGAAAAAAGGCGTGGTTTAATGCTTACCGTACGTTCGTTATCCCAGTGAATATTAACAGACTTCCGGTATTTTTGGGCAGAGACTACGAAAATTACCGTACGTACGGTAAGTGCGTAAGTTGCTAGGGTTCGTTACGAAGCATCCGAGCGATGACGTCATGATTAACGTATGCTATTTACGTATGGGCAGAGACTAGACCTCCAGTTGAGAATGACAACCCTACTTAAACGTTTGGCTGTACTAAACCCTTTAATTCAATTTTCTACACATTGAAGCTCTAGATGTGGAAAATTGAATTGTAATTTAACCAATATTTGATTAAAACAATAATTGGCTAACAATGTTAAATCTTTGATTACAACTCATATCTGAATTTAGGAACCTATTTTCTGGAAGGAATATGAGTGGTATTCAGGACTGTCATTGGAAGATATATCCACAATAGAATAATAAAAAAAATATTTTCTGCATAAAATATTTTTAAAAAAAAATCAAAATGCATGAGTTTAAACATTTTCAGTATTTACCCTTTTTATGTGTGGTTTGAAATGCTGTATGACAATTTTATAATAATATATACAAGTTTATAATTGTATAATAAACTTGATTTAGTTTAACTAACACACATAAAGAATGGTGTTTAATATCAAAAGAAGCATTATGGTTGTAGAAAATATGTTTCTTTAATCTATGATGGAGCAAATTGCAGTCTTTTATAAGGAAATGTTTCATTATTTAGTATTCTATAGAAATAAAACTTGCTAAATAATATAAGATAATCATACACGTTTTCATCTATGTTATACACTTAGGAGGAGGTTGTGCTTTCATTCTGCATTACATGTTTGGAGGGGAAAAAAAGATTTTACTTTGTGATTGTGTTTATTTATTGTAAAATATTCTTGTTATTTTCTTTTCAAATTTAGTACCATCTCCGCCAACTCTGCATCTGACTGTTATGAATGCAACCACTTTAGAAGTAGAATGGCAAATGCCTGCTGAGAATTCATATCCTGTTGAGGGCTTTTATCTCTCATACAGGCAACAGAATCAGCCTCTGAAACACCGGATCAAATTGTCAGACAGCGCTACAAAATATTATTTGCATGATCTTAGTAAGTTTAGTATTCTGATTGTTTTTTTTTTTTTTTTTTTTTCTTAATTTAATTCAGCTTGAAAACTTTATTCACAAGGTTTGCATTGTGATTATCAAACTATATTAAAATAACATTAATAACCTAATTGTTTAAAATTTTAAAAAATTATATAAACCTTGCATCCTAAAATGTTACCCCAAATACAAAAGTGATAACCAGCAACAGGCTCTAGGCCCAGCAAGATTGGTCCTAGTCCCTTTACTAGTCATGGGTGAAGGTCAATCGCCCTTTCAAATCCCTACCCCCTTACTCATTACAGCAACTTATTGGAAAATGTTGTAATGAGCAGGGCGAAGGTAGCTTTAAGAGTATCATTGATCTTCTCTGGGGACTAATGAAATGACTAAGACTAGCTTAACTGGGCCCAGAGCCTGTTGTTAGTCATTACTTTTGTTTATGTAATGTTTTGAGGCAAGCACAGCAGTAAATAATAACAAATAATGTTATATTTGGAGTATTTTGTTGTTGCGAAATAAAGTTTCTGGCTGTAATAAAGAGCTTATAGTTGAATAAAAGCAGTAGCCTGCACAGAAAATTTGGGGCCCATCACAAATGATTTGTCCAGGCCCTCTTCCATATTGTTTACTCCTTTATTTCACCTCTAGTTTTAAAAATATTAGGCCACCTTCAGGCTTGGGCCCTGGCCAAGAAGTGTCCCTTCTCCCCACCCCCTGGGCAAGCCCCTGAATAAAAGCTTTGTGTGAAGTTTTCAATAGACTTCCAAGTAAAGGGCAGAACTGGGGAAAGTCTTATGTCGCCATTGATTGGCAGTAACAATAGAATCTAAATGCTGGAAGGACCTTAAAAGCTTTTAAAATTTTACTATTTTATCTGATATAAACATTGAGAAAATTAAAGCAGCATGAACATTTTTGGTGCTGTACTAAGTTGTTAGTAATATATATTATAATATTATGTAATTGTGCGAAAGTCCTTAAAAACTTCTTTTATTTCCTTCAAAAACACTTTTTGGAAACCTTAGCACATAAAGAGCACAACTTTTTGCTATTCAAAACTTTTAAAGTCTTACCTTTGAACAATCATGTGGACCTTGAGACATAGCTATTGTGGGGAATGTTTGCTTGACTTATAAGTGCCTCTTGTACTCGAAAATTATTAAAGTATTTGATTTTTTTTTCATTGTATTGATTAAAAAAAAAAAAGGTTGTGTTTTTTAAATTTCAAACTATGTATTATCTCATTTTTAATCTTAATTTTCATTTCTGTGTTGTTCATTAAAAGGTCCTCATTCATGGTATGAAGTGTACATTGTCGCATTCAACAAAAATGGCCAAAGCAGAGAATCTGTCCGCACCATCATTACATTTTCCGGAGACAACCCAGATGTGGAAACTGTAGAAGGTATTGCATTTAGCACAATAAAAAATTATTTAAAGTGAAACCAATTTTTAAATTAACAACAGTGTTCATAAAATTATCTTTTGATTAAAATATAAAAAGAAAGGAAGTACTGTCCGTTCTCAAAAGCAAAGACAAGACTACTACTCAGTACAGATTCCATTTCGAAAATTGGCGATAGGTTGAGGATGGGCACTTACTGCTCGCACTTGTTGTCTTTGAACACATTATTTTTAACCTTTTACTTCCAGGTTTCCTTCCCTATTTTGATAAAATCACAGCAAACCTGACGCATGTGCAAATTGGCGCTAAGTCTCCGCTGAGGAAAATGAACAGTATCTCAGATTGATATGTTTATTATTTCTTCATTTCCTTAGCTGTATTTCTGTTTATATCTCATCCTGTCAGGTTCAGTGGATGCGCCACTTCAAAAGTGGGGGTGGGGGGGGGACAAGGGAGGGGAGAAAATGGCAGGAATATTGTTTTTGGATAAATTTTAAAAGTTACTGACAATATTTTTTTTAACAAAGTTTTTTATTTACCCTAGTTTTCTTTCTGTAGTATGACTTGATTTCGTTGATTGGATGGCAATAGCTTCTGTTTTATATGAAACTGCTACATTTATTATTAATCATGTTTTAGCAACCATGCCAGTCTCACCTCTCGCATATGCTGTACATTTTTGCTGCTGGTACCAATGTAGGACAGGATGTTCACCATGTCTTTTTGGAAATTTTTTTAAAGAAATCGAGTTCGTAGACAGTTTTACAGTTTATCTAGGTTCGTTTGTGGCATCATGGTCAGCTGATTCAAATTCATTGGTTTGAAGAGGATTTTCGCCACTTCTTCTTTTTCACATTTTCCATAAATCAACTTTTGGAGAGGGAGAGAATTGAAGAGACCATGTTCATAACACACACAAACTAATTTATTTTTCTACTCATAAAGTTATCCCACTATTCGGTCAGGAGGTTTTTTCCAGTCATGCCTTCACGACTGTCTATAGCCATATAACCCAGGCGCTCTCATGCATCTGCTCAGTAGGCAATTGCGGAAAAAGCCCCATTACACAATTATGCAGATCCCAAGTTGGGATCCCTGTCAAGTGGTACGTAATGTAACCGCGTAGAGCATATAATTTCTTACACTGTTCTGTTGGCACACCATTAATTTCAACGAACTTTTAATAACTTTTCACTTGTGAAATACGAAGATTTGACCATGATTTAAAAACAACAGTGTTCATGTGACTGAGACCTGCATGAGCAGCTGGTGCACCAAAAAAGTGTGGGGTCAGAAAAGATGTGTGGGGGGGGGGGAGGCTTTAAATTTGACTTTTTTTGCAAAAGTAGGCCATATCATTGCATTTTAACATCATTATTGATGTAAAGATCTTCAAAAAAATTCGGTACATGGCCTTGAAAATAAAGACTGATGGCCGCAGTAGGCTCCCTCCTTTCAATTCAAAGATGGTAATAGTGACGTGAGAAATAGAATACACTCTTACTGAATTGATTCTCCTTTGTTTAAACATGTGAATTCATCAATACTAGCTCTTTTTTGATCGATTAATGATTTAGCGCTTGGAAAAGTGAAGGGGCTATCCCCCTCCTTACCCCCCTATACAAGCTGTCTATGGAAGCCTTGTTCCCATTCTGTTGATCTCACTGTGATAACTGTGGAACAGTTCATTAAAAGCACAACACCTTCAGGAACATTTCATCCGCCATATTCAAAAAATCTTGATGTGCAGACAATTTTTTCAAAAATGACAATCAAAGCCATTTGTATAGAGAATGGATTTCTCCTTTATCAAATCCAAAAGTTATTTTTACTGACCAACTGTTTTGTTGGAAATCCAATAGCGCAGCAACAATGCTTTTTTTTTTTTTTGTTTTCTTTTGCTAGAACCACTAGAGATTCTCTAGCAATTTCTGTATTTTAAATTTTACAAACAGTTCCTTAAACTTTTTTATACTAGCAAAGAGCTGATCCTGAATTTTTGAAGTAATCTTTGGATTGTTTATCAAGTTGACCTAAATTTCAAATTAGTCTGTATTGGAGAGAAATCAGGATTTTTAAACGAAATAAAAATAAGTTTTACTTGAAAAAGCAATCTGGAATGGCGTTCCACCTTGTTGAAAAGTGCTGGAGTGCTGTACCAGTGTTTAAGCCCCCGTTACACCACTGTTTATGAGAAACATTCAATACAATTAAATGAGAGAATGTGATTTAACTTTTTCATTAAATAAATTTATATGGATGTAAAATAAAATATATCTGTGCAAAGAAATTTTAGACTATTTTTCTTTTAAAGAAATTTTTCAGTGGAAATAAACATGCTATTTCTTTTTTACCCCATGATAACAATTGCATGTGGTAATATAATGTGTTTTTTTTTCCTTTAATACCTAAGAACTAATATATGTGTTCTTGAAAGATGATTAATTTTCATTTTATTTTAACAAAAACAACCAAAAAGAGTTTTCTTCAAGTTTTTTTTTTTTTTTTTTGTTAATTTATTTATGGCTTCCTGTCATTTCAAACTGTTCGTATAAAAATATCATGTAAATTTATTTGATCTGAAAATTATCATGTTTAAAAATAGATTTATGTATTGTAAATGAATTCCTTTCTTATTTTCATAGTATGTTTTATGTTTACATATGGTAATTAAATATATTTAAATCTGTACATATTGTTAGGTGTACAATCATTGCTTTTTTTAGTTGTGGAACCTCCTCAACAGCTTGAAGGAGAGCCAACCAGTCCCACAAGCATTCGACTTTTCTGGAAAGCACCCATCACAAATAGAAACATCACTGATTATACTGTTCGATATCATCCTGTCTCTTCTACTGGACTAGTCAATGAGTCGAGCATGAACTACATTCGCAGGTGATTTTTTCTGTGATTAATCTATTTTTTTAGATTTAGAAGAAAAACTTCAATTTTTTTTTTCACTTAGTGATGATTCTCATACACTTACACACGCATGTGTGTGGGTTTGTATATATATACTAGAGGACCTGACAGACGTTGTTCTGTTCAAACTTTGCAAATTGAAAAGTTAAAAAATTTCAATAAACTATCAGGTGTTTGAACCGTTCTTTTAAAAAAGAAGACATTAAAAAAATGTTTTAAGCTGCTATGATGTCAGAATTCATGTATTTATTACAACTTGATTTATATAATGCCCACTGAGCAGTTGTTCTTCTCTCGTACTTGAAGGTTTGTTTTTTCAGCCATACTCAAAAGATAAAAAACGTCTTCAGATATTGAGTGAAAAAAATCTAACTACAAATCTAGAACAAACGGGAAATCCCGCTGCAACATCCCCCATATGAAAAAGAATAAAACAATCGAAAGGATATCATTTAGAAAAATGATAAATGTAGAAACAGTTCTCTGAATAAGCGAAAATCACTCATCCCTCCCTCCTCCCCCTCCCGATGCAAAATAAAAATTTATCTTTAACTAAAAAGACTAAAAACTCTTTAAAAATGAAAAACAATTCTTTGCAATTTGAAATATTTCGCCAAATAAACAAAAATTACAAAAAATTACATTAACAATATCTTTAAAATGTAAACAAATGATCGCGCAACTCTATTGTTTATAGCCAAAGTCGCCAAGCCATCATGTTACTGT
The DNA here is from genome assembly GCF_026930045.1 of Uloborus diversus. Lineage (NCBI taxonomy): Eukaryota > Metazoa > Arthropoda > Arachnida > Araneae > Uloboridae > Uloborus > Uloborus diversus. The sequence continues at coordinate 99,749,287 of NC_072739.1, read as the reverse complement.
AATTCAGCCGATCAGTGAGAGAAGCCAACTCCGACCGATTAGCGGTCCGATCTTTTGAACCAACACTTTTTAAGTTTCATATATTGCCTAATTTGTTCTTTCCGTCAAAGATAAAGATTTTCCAGTGAACTGTTCTTTTGTGTACAGAACTACCCTGCTGTAATTTATCTGGATGAAAATAAAATTTGTTTCGTCTTTAAATTCCATCATCTTTTCCTTTAATGTGCTGATTAGTTATATAACCCTTAAAGAATTCTCAACATTGGTGCCAAAACTCAGATGGATTTCAGACGAGAAACAAATATTGCTAGGTACGGTACTTTCTGATCATTTGGTTAGAAAACCTGAAGCACCGATCCAGTCACATGTTCAACTACGACGACAGAATACACATTTTGCGTGAACCTTCCAGTACTTTACTTTAAAATATATCAAGGGATCTAAAATCATTCCTTTCAAGCGAAATGAAGGCTTCACTCTCTCTTTCTACGTTTTATCTATTCTCAATTCACATATTACAGTAGGAAATTTCATTATAAAAAGCAGAGCTGGCTTTCTTATTGTCCTTTGGCAACGAGTTAAATATTTATTTCCGTTCTCTCTCAACAATAGGTTGAAATAAATATTAATCGTTTGAGAGATTTTACCATCCAATGTTTAAATTAATTAATTAATTAACAAAAACGTTTCTGATTCGATCCATCTCGCTTCGAAACCATGCTTGCCACAACTTAATTACATACAAAAAATTTGATCAAAATCGGTCCAGCTGTTTAAAAGCCTTATGGTGACAAACGTACGCACTGAAGATTTTTATATATTAAGATATATATATATATACATATTAAGTGTGTTAAAGTTTGTTCCCCTTTCGACAGGCTAATTTTTTCAGGCTAACCTGGAAAATAGGGAAAATTATTACTTTAGTATGATTGTGTGCACTTGGAACTGCTTACCGGAAGAGGCTGTAATGAGTCAGGGGATAGATAGCTTTGAAGGGCCATTGATCTTCATTGGGGACTAATAAACTGACTAGGACAAGCCAAGCTGTGCCCAGAGCCTGTTGCTGGTCATCACAATGTTATTTGTATTAATTTGTAAAATAACAAAAAGAACTAAGACAAGACTCATCTGTTATATAAAAGTCTCAAAATTATGAAACGGATTCTAAAATGAAAGAATAAGGGTGGAAAAATACAATTTCTCAAAATTACCAAGATAAACAACTGTTCATAAACGAAAACCAATTTAATAAAATTAAAATAAATTAAAATACTGAAGTGGGTTTCTGTTCATGGCCTGCATCAAACAACAAAAATAGACATTTTATTGAGTTAATTTTCTTGTAATTTGTTATGCTTACATTTCTGTACAGTAGCTTTGGCTTTGTGTGATTGGTGAGATATTAGGGTTTAGGTAAGGTTAAGCAACTTATATCAATGAACACCACATCACATAAACTAAAAAATAATATCCACAAAGATGAACAAATGGAGGAAAACGGAACCACCCTGCTTTTCTTTTAACTATTTATTTATTTACTTTTGTTAATTTAAGAGGTAGCTTTTGTTTTCATTTGATTGTGAATTCGAAATGAATTTAAACTAGCATTTTTTTAAAATTTTAACACTTAAATTTTGAGCCATCTTTAAAATAAAAATACCCATAAATTTGTGAAACATTTTTTAAACAAGGCTGAAAACTCCTTTAGAAGCTGTAATGCACCCATGCAAATTCGATTGTTGTAATATTTTGTTTTAGCCAATTATCCTAATCTCTTCAAAGTCATCAGCTGTAAGAAACGTGTCTTCCATTTGATGAATATCTTGTAAATTGCTAACTCTGTTAGCTGTACATTATTAGGATTTGTAATATTTTGCAGATAAATTTGTCGGACCTTGCCCACATATAATTGAGACTCTTTCTACAAAAGCATTGGAACTAGCATTGCAGTAAAAACATATTTAAATTGACGATATCATCCAAACATGTGATCACAAAAGGCAACATTTTTATCAAGATAATTAATTAGGAAGCTTATGACAAAAAAATAAAATGACTTAACAATGACCATGTTAACAATAGGTGGTGATTACTGCACTTTAAAAGAGAATGCATAAAAGCGATATATGTTTCAATGTTTGTTTCCTTGAGATGCATTCATGACACTGAAAAGTTTTTTTGGCAGTTCTTTTAAATTAAGCAACTCTCTGACCTGGTGAACACAAAGGACTACTTGATGTGTTTTTAAATTTGTAGCAGAAATTAATAAAATTTTACATATATGCTTCCCTGTTTATGTGTCTTGTTTATTTTTTTAGTTACTAATTTATTAATTTTAATCTGCATTTGACAATTTTGAACATTGATAGTACAGTGGAACTTTGCTGTATACATCATTAGTAAAAACTACCTACCATTAATTTGAACATATTCTAATACTTAAAGATAAGATGTGCATGCATTTTGCATCTGCTGTTAAGTTTTATATTAAACTTTATATTTTTAGTACAAATACAGAAGTAGTGATTATGGATCTTCAACCTTACACACTCTATGAGTTTTCTGTGAGGTCACATGATAGTAGCAAGCGCCAAGGGCCTTTCAGCCAACCCGTGGAATGTCGTACAAATGAAGCTAGTAAGAACATTTTAAAATCTTTACTCGTTTTATTTTTTTTCTTTGTAAATGGTTAGTATAAGGGTTGCCCAAATGAAAAGTGGATATGAGCAATAAAATCAGAATGAATGATTTAATTAGAGCCCGACTACACAAGTATATGAAGGGTGGTATGAGGTTTGTATCTCAAATGCCATTCAGTGGTTGAACCTGTTTGCAGTGGAGGAAATTGTACAAAATTAAAGTCGTGCTATCCATGGATGCGTCCAGACCGGAAAGCACAGTGGTACGGTTAACGGTGGCAAACGATATCAGATCTGCCGAGATTGAGCCAAGCAAACATCATGATTCGTTAGTTCGATTACCTTCGTTAATGAAATTATCCAAGCTAATCGAAGGATTAAGAGACCAGTGAAATCAGTGACAAACTCAACCTGAGTAAAGGTACGGTTTGCACTATCATCCACAAAGATCATCCCAGGAAACCCAGACCACCCTAAACAAATTTTCCGTTGGGAACTTTTTTAGCACCCCGGTATAATGCGGTCTTGTCGCAATGTGACTTCCACATCTTAAGGCCACATTACTGGGGAAACCTGACGATGAAGTGAAGGAAGCTGTGCAGGTCTTCCTCAGGAATCGGCCCCGATCTTTCTACAGCAAAGGCATCAACCTGCTGCTGCAATGCAGGGACCTGTGCTTCAACGCCTATGACGATTTCTTTTGATTTACGTTGAAAGTATTATGTTTTTCAACCTTTCCACTTTTCATTTGGGCAACCCTTATACTTTGTTGAAAATGCTTTTTAAAATTAAATATTTAGCTGTTTTGGTTGCGTTACTAACATTTTATTGTAAATTACTTGAACGTTTGTGTAATGAAATTACTGAATTATTAAAATGGAATGAATGTGAAATTAAAATCTGACAATAAGAGCTTTTTTCCCCCTTCACATTTTATTAGCATTTCATTCCTTCATTTCTTTCCCTCTAAATATTTTCAGTTTAAGTCTGTTGTTTTGTTTACTCGTTTTTAATGTTGCAAGTGTTAATTGCTTTCTATTAATGTTCCATCATGTCAAGAAGAATGATTTTTTGATTCATTAGATTTTATTATGAATTTGTAGTATACTTTGGCTCTAGTTGGTTAATGCACTATGTTGTGCTAAGTGTGAATTGTCCCTGTGGATTACGTGGGGACCTTATAGCTTAAAATAGAATCTAAACCACCAGAGATAACAATTAAAAGAAACTCTAAACTAGTTAGACTGGATTCCAGATTATGTGCACTAAAAAAATTATTAAAACTGCCTGTGCACTAAAAATTAAAAAATATGTATGAAACATATTTTTATTTAAACATGTGAAAAGCTGTCACATTTCAATTTAAAAAGGGAATCTCCTTATTTTTGCACATTGTTATTACAGCAATAAATGTACATTGAAACTATTATTGACAGAAAATGGTTTCAACATTAATTACCCACTTTTATTCTACTTAACTCGGTGGCATTGTGGCTATCGTCATTGGCAGGAAGTTTCTATGGAGAAGGCGTAGAATAACTGGGGTAACCCACTATGACAAGTATTTGAACATTGGTGGTAACGATGTAGAAAAATAGTTAAAAGTGTGCTCTTTCATGTAAAAATAAAATTGGCTGAAAATCTGATTTTTTTTACCAATTTTTTTTTTTTTTCAAAACTGTACTTACTGCCAAAATACACCTCATAAATCAGCATAGTTCAACTTCAGGTTTCTCACTGTTAACATTATTTGCAATTGATAGACCTTTGGTTTAATCTAAGAAATAATTATTATTATTTTTTTTTTTAAACTTTTATATGCATTTACAGGACCATCTCCACCTGAAGATTTACAATGGGGTCCCATTGACACAAAGTCTGTGCGTTTAAACTGGGTACCTCCAAGACATCCAAATGGAATCATTACATCATATCGTGTACTGTATACCACTCGTTTTGACCAAAATCTTGATGGTTGGCACAGTGTTGACGAAAAAGGTATAATGTTAAAAGGTTTTGAAACTGAATGCACTTTACTTTTTTCTCCTCTCTTCTGTTAGTTTAAACTTAATCCTTTTTTTTTAAATATTTTCTAATTCATATGTTAGTTTTGCACCGGATTAGTTCAGTTGTATTAATATATGTTAGATTGGTCATGTGAGTGTTGTATACTTTTCCTCAATTGTATGGGGAACATTTGGAGTTTTAGGGACAATTTAACTGTTAAGAAAAAAAAACATTCAGATGCGGAAAAATAAATTTTCCACTTTTTCAGTTGGATTTAAATTTATTTTAAACATTTGAATCTCAATTTGTTTGAAAATCAAATACTGATCTCACCATCATGTAAAGGCTCTGAAGATCGCAAAAAAGTTCACAAGTGAAAAATAGAAATTAAAAAAAAACTACAAATGAAGTTGAAAAGTGAAGCATTAAAGTGTGCATTGTAATTGTCAAATAGTACCATGTGTATACACATAAATAAGGTTATGTAGTTTCAAAATGCAAATAGTTCAAGTTACATGTATGTTTTTTGTTAAATATTTTTTATTTTATGAATACTAAGAAGGAAGACTTATGTATCCAAATGTCCTTTGTGTACCCTTTGTGTCCTTTGTTTGTCCAAATGTCCCTGAGTATTACTTGGGATTTTTTTTTTTTTTTTTGAATGCATCGTATTGTTATGCTCCAATACAGTCACACCCCGATTTAACCAATTCACGGTAACCAAAACTTTTATACGTTAAATCGGGATGTGAAAAAGAAATTGAAAAATTGCTCTCACTTTATCTAAAACCCATAATAAGCAACTGCACAAAAATATCCATAATTAGAAAGTGTACACTTTTTATTCATTATTTCGTGACTTATTACAAACTAGTTAATTTGAAACTTTAAACTACTGAGTAATAGATGTTTGACACTGAAATACTGTGTCATTTGCAGCCTGCTGCATGAGATATGTATTTACAGTTTTCAAGCCATGCAAAGCATTTGAAAAGTAACAATTTTAATGGGAGTTTCATTATTGCTTTCTGCATCAGAATCAATATTCGTTGATTGCCACCTCACCCTTCAAAAATGGCCGATTCCAAGAAATGTCTTTTTCTGCTTCTGACAATATGGGTATAACATTTGGAAAACAATCCAATATTTCCTAACTCAAATTAAGAAGAAAAAAAAAATCGGCTGTTAAAAGTAATTCATTAATTCAGGGTTTATCATTCGGTAAGTAGGGATGTTTGCCTTCATTTTTAGTTGGGGGAAAAAGAAAAATTTGCTAAATTAGTTAAATAGAGGTTCTTTAAATCAGGCTATATATATATATATCAAGAGAATTTTTTTTCTGCTTCATCTTGTTAAATTCGATTCAGGCTTGCGAAAAATTAATTTGCTCAACGCTATAGATGACAGCCCTTTACTGAAGGTTTCAAAGGACAGAGGTTAATGTTCGTTCAAAGTGTAAAGTATTTCTATTTATTTATTTTTATCTATGTACTTAATTTTTTATTTATTTATTTATTAAATTTTTACAAAATAATGCTCCACTAGAAGCTGCTACACTAAGTGGCAGTCGCCTCAAGCAAAAATGCAGTGGCTACAAAACTTAAATTTTGCATGCATGTAATTCAAAATATCAATTTTTAACTACTAAGAAAATTTAATTTTGTATTTAACATTTAACTTTTTCAATTTAAAAAAAAGACAATTTTTTGACCCAAACCATCAAAATAACATGACAGTTATAAGGTTAAATATGTCTGTGATCACAAAAGCCCTCCAAGTTCTTATTCCAAATCAGCACCTCTGAAGGTGCTGGATTTGGAATGGAACTCCTGGTCCGGATAAAAAAACAGAACCCTCTTCAGGGTCACCCAACTGGTTAAACCATTTGTTGTAATAGATGTGCGGGACCTTGTTATGTAGTCGAATATGTGTTAGTGAGTCGAATATGGTGTAAATCAATCTTCGAACTGAATGTCGATATTGTATAGATATATTTGTAGGAGAGCCTTGTTTTAAAGTTACAAAATACAATGAAAACAGTTAAACCATGTATAGTGGTAGGTTTGTAGGAGCCTGGAGTGTAATGTACTGTGATTTGTATAAGCGTTTACCATTTCTTCTTCAGCATTTTTGCCACCACTAATTATTTCAGGTCAGATGTTTCTAGTCTTTCTCTGTTGATTTGTGGTTAAATTTTTATCTGCATCAACAAAGTCCTAAGTCGTTGAAAGTACTTGTAGTGAGTCCAGTGGATAAAATTAGCGTATGTTGCGCTTTTAAAATAAATATTTATGATTTAAAAAATGCACCTTTAATGCCATGTTTCCTCTGTCAAATCTCTCCCATCTTTACAACCAAAGTGTAAACTGATCATGATTTCTGCTCTGCGTTCATGTATACGACATCTGCAAGAACTAGCGCAGCCAGAAATACCTTCTGGAAGGTTTTTTTTTTTTAAACAGTCATGTACATGTGGAAAAAATTACTGTATTTGGATTGGCATTAATGCTAAACCAAGGCCTCTGGGGGTTTTTTAACCCCAAAACCCCCCTCTTCATCGCATCACTGTCTGCAAGTAGTATACCAATTTTAGTTAAAAGCAATAATGACTTAAATCAATTGTTTATCCCATTTCTTTTAAGGTTCTGAATCTACTACATTACTCACTGGTCTTGCAAGCAATACTCTTTACTACTTATGTATGAAAGCGAAAAATAAAGCTGGTTTTAGCCCTGCCACTTCAGCAATCACAATAAATATACCTGTTCGGCATAACAACTCTAAATTACCTAGTCAAGAAAGTAAGAAACAATGCTTTTTTCTTTCTTTTTAAAAATTAGTTTTAATGTTTACCATGAATTTATTTTTTAACTTTGAATTTACACTAAAGTAAGAATTAATGTGTATGTATGTGGTATATGTATGAATTTTGAAACAATGAACAGATTAAATCTACACAAAAAATAAACCACATAAATCTGAAATAAGTTCTATTATTTCCAGTCATACAGTTATTTAATTGTCATACCTTGTGTATTCATTATTTTCTGCTTCTTTTAAGTAATTTTTATGCTTTTATTAATTTTTTTTATCAATCTAAAATGTTTCAAGGCGGGGAACAGAACAATGCTCCTTTTTGCAAGTGTATTATTCCGAAAAACAGAAGTTATTTTAGTGTGTAGAAGTTAGTACTCAAGGAAAATAAATTTTCTTTTGTTCCTACCTTATGCACTTTCCTTAATAGTAACTAATTCTCATTAAAACATTTTTGAGTTATTTAATGAGTTACTTTTTCCAAATATAATTTTAAATGGTTTTATGTGCAAATAAAATTTATGCATGAAAAACACTAAATGTTTCTTAACTCATTCACTTGTTCATATCCAGAAAATAATAATAAAATTAAATAAATAATAAAATAAATACTTCAAATCTAAATTATTTTGTTATTTTAAAAAACAAAAATAAAGGGGGGGAGGAGGACTTTCACAGACTTTTCTTGCCTATATTCTTTTCAGTAATGCAGTTTAATTTGCTCTAAAACTTACATTAAAATACTAAATGGCAATATTGACACTGTCAATAGTTGTGAAAAACTCATGTGTCTAACAGTGCTAGAGGTGATCAATTGAATAAGTACAATAGTTCAGTAAGATCAGCCCAGTTAAGCCCCTGCTGCTGGCTGTCTGTTTTGTAATTTGTTCAGTCAGAAACATTCATCCTCATATAAATAATAGCCGATGAGGAAGTAACCCGCGTGTTTCAACACTGAAACTCGCGCCACGGTATGATCATTTGATAATATGTTTTGGTAATATTTAACATGCAGGGAAATGCTTCATCGTGACAAGGCTGAGCTTGATCCGGTGATTTAAATGTTTTACTGGTAAGACTCATTTTAGGAGAATAAAGAAACGTAAAAATTGGTCAACAGTGACCGCTATCTACTGGAGTTAATGTGTAATCCACTGGAATTAGGCCAAATTTAACTTAAACTACCAAAATATCACCAAACAGGCAATCGCTGCGTTCAAATGTACATAGAAGCAAATTTTCACCGGTCATACCATGACGGACGACTTTCTAGTATTAAAATAATTACATGCTGATATCAGTCATTGTGGTGTACATTTAATGCTCAAGTAATTTCATGTGTTCGTTTTCTGTGTTAAACAACATCCTTTTGTGTTTTCAGTGTTTGATGCAGAGCCTCCAGACCCATTTCTTGGTATTGTTTTAGGGATATCTATAGGTGTGGGTTGCATCATTATTTGCGCATTCATCATCATTTGTCGTAGCAGGTATATTTTTCTCGTCTCTTTACCTTTCAAAGAAATCAATTTCCTACATTCCATCATTGCTACGTTTTATATTTATGCTGTTTCAAAAGTTCTGTCTAATGCAATGAATTTAGTGACTTTCAAACATATGTTTGGGCTCTGCAGATTTTAAATGAGACAATAACAATAAATTTTTTGTTACTAACAATAGGCTGTTTTGTTGCCTTGTATATTACAAGATTATTTTGAACATTAAGCACACCAGAGTTTTAAACATTTATAATCTTCAGCCTTTCAATTAAAATTAAGTGTGCTGCTTTTCTGATTATTTTGTAGAAACCAACTTGCAAAACCCATCTGAATGTATCAATACTTGCTTGTATGGGATTGTCATAAAACTGGAATTATGCATAAAGTAATGTTTTAAATAAACGAAACTATGCTGCTTATTGTACAGTGGTCTATTTATAATTTTCAGCAGTTTTACTAATGTCTGCACTAGATTTAGTTTTTTTTTCTGATCAGTCTTAATTGATGTATACTTTATTAAGCTTTAAAAAAAATTCGGAAATAAGTTGCAGCGACGTATGATCTGTGGATGCTATTTTTTATTATTATACATCATGCACAATACCGATCAATAATATTATTAAATTATATTTCTATTAAAAAACAAGCAGCCTGTGTACAGGATCCCCCTAGTTTGGAGAAAAAAAATATGTTTGAGGAAAATCTGGGTTTCGGGTCTTCCGGAACTCTGAAATTAGGATCTTATACTTTGTCTGCAGTTTTTCTTGTCACTATTGCTTTATTTGCATTTTGCATATGCCATGTCTCAAAATTTTATGTATCATGTTTACTTAATTTTTTAAAAAAGATGTTGTCCTACTCCTCCGGAGCCTGGTACCGATGGAAGATATTCCATCTGCTGTGGAAATGGTTATATTCCACAGGTTAATGGCAATATTTTAAGAGGTGGGACCTCTGGAAACAAAAGAACTCCAGATGTTGAAGTTCAAGAAATGGAATGCTTCACACCAATGTTGAATCCCTATCCGAATGGTTCAAATGACCATCATTTGGATACCAAGGTAAATTTAATTTTTAAAAAAAAGTGGGTTCATGTACTTGCATCAGAAATCGTACTTCTTAATCTCCTTTTTTAGGATTTGCAAATTTGGGATGAGTTGTTAGTTAAGATGAGAGTAATTTTAATATGAGGCATACAGAAGTTCTGAATGCGCAAAACAAAAGTTGGTTTCTAACAGAGTTAGTAAATAACAAAAAAAAGAAAAGAAAGTGATTTAATGAAGTGCCCCGAGTAGCATCAACTCATCTGCCATTCATCAAAATCCGATCAAACTTTGATTGACCGATGATCGGATTCCGATGAGTTGTCATCGGAAAGTGCTCCAATATGTCTCATCGGCAATAGTAGAATTTGATCATCGAAATCCGATGAATTTTGCTCCCTATACCGATGAGATTTGGAGCAATATACGAGCAGTACTGTTCCGAGGCGATGAATTTTGGATGAAAATACGATGAGATTTGGAGCAATATACCAGCAGTGCTGTTCCGAGGCGATGAATTTTGAATGAAAATACGATGAGAAGTAGCAATGGCCACGATATAGGGACAAGCAGGAGGAAAACAATTCAACAGTGGGAAGGGGGATCCGCCATCCTGGATAGCCCCCATCTTGGATGATCACGTGACCTGTCCGCCATCTTGTAATCTTTCAGGAGAGGTATTTTCGGATGACATCATTTTGAAATCCGTCATTTGGGACAATTATTTAATATTTTTTTTAATATCTTGATTATTTAATTTCTTAACTATTTAATTTCTAATTTATTACTTTTGATGAACGTGATTCATGAGTTTAAACTAAATTGCTTTGGCCGGGAATCGAACCCTTAGCCTCTGGAGTACGAGCTCCGTATACTAACCACTAGACAAGTAATGTTCTTAGCAAAGGAGGAAAATAATGTGTTAAATGGAAACTCATTTGTGGCGCCATCTATCGGGGGCCAAGGCCATGACAAATTTCTGAACTGAAAGTGAGAATTTTATTCAGTGAATATGCTGGTGGCGCCATCTAGTGAAGAGTCGGAGTCGATAATTTTGTCCGCAAACTGAGTCGAATTTGGTAATTTTGGGAGTCAAATTGAACAGAGTGGAATTGTTTTGGATATAGAGAGAAGTCATTCACGAGTCGGAGCCTCATTTTGTTCGCAATTCCAGTTAGGTAATCGGGGTCGGAATCGTGGAGTTGAAGTTGAATTAATTTTGCAGTAAGTCGCAGTAAATCTTACCAAAATCCAAAAGTTGGATTCGGAGTCAAAGTCTAAGTCTCCGATTCTCAACCCTGAATGTTGGTTGATCGGTATAGCCTTATGTTTGATCAATCGTCAGATATTCGAATAATAAAACGTATCCTATTTTAGCAGTTGGGAGATTTCCAAAAAATTTTAGATTGGGAAAATTTTCATCGGAAAATTTAAACGACCTACTTTTTTTCCGATGAAATGTAACTTGGCAAATTTGCATCAGAAAATTTTATTGTTACGATCTCTTTTTCCGATAAAATGTAGCTCAGCAAATTTTTATCGGAAAATTTGATGGTAAGGATATAGTCTTCCGGTAAAAAATAGCTCATCGAAAACTGGTTCTCGGCTACTGTTCGAAACGATATTTTTTTCTGATGAAATGTAGACCGACAAATTCTAATCAGAAAATTTGATCGTAAGGATATAGTTTTCTGATAAAAAACAGCTCATTGAAAACCGGTTCTCGGATTTTTGTCACAACGATATCAGCGTGCGTTACCCGATGAGTTTAGGAGGAGTCGATGATCGGCCGAGCAAAATCCGATGAGTTGATGCTACTTGGGGCTGTATCAATCACACAATTCTTTTCTTTAAAACTCTTTAAAAACTTAATTTTGTTATTTCATTCAGTTTTAGCAAATAGAAAAACTGATTTAATGAAGAATTTTAATAATATGTGTTAACCTTTTTTCTTTTTTTCCCAGTATATCTTTGAAATTTTCATCTTATAAACTTGAAGTTTTGTAAAGTATGGGAAAATTATTAAGTCTAGAAAGTTTAAATGATTAGTTTGTGTTAAACCGCATGATAACCAATGATGTTGAACCTGATTGCTAGGGTCTGAAATGTAAAACTGTATCATGGATGTCGCGAATCATTAAACTATTGTTAAATTTATCTTACTTGCTAAAAATGTAAAGGGACAAAATAAAGATGTGAAGTTTTGAATAATTTTTAAATATTAATTATTTTTAAGGGTGGTTATCCTACTGCAATGTGCAATGGTCGAGCCAATGGGTTTCCTCAGCAATTGTGTGGTCCCAGCAAATCTTCTTCAAGAAGTAGTGCAGATCCTGTGGAAAATCCTCAGGTAATACTTTCTTTTTACTTCAAGACAATATATTACTTTTCTATGAGAAAGATGATGTTTCAAGTGATGGTTTTTTTTATATGCTATTAGCTATATAGCTGTTTTAAAGCATGCTGTAAATGCTTCTTAAAAAATATATTTGTATCACCCATTTACCACTGAAGTAAAAATATTTTACTTCTCATGAAAATCCTTCTCTTCTTTTTTCAATCAATGAACAAAACTGCAGGCATCGCAGCGTTCCTATATTCCTATATTTTCCTATATTTCTGAATAAGTTCCTATTTTCCTATAATTCCTATATTTTCCTATATTTTTAGTTTCCGATTCCTTTTTTTTTTTTAACTTTTCCCCTCGACTTTTGGCTACCGCCTTTTCCGCGATCCACGTGCAGCTGCCATTTTATCTTTCCTACTGTGCAGGGCTTCCAAATGGTTCGCTTTTCCCGCCAAAGTCCGTATTTTATGGTTGTGAGCATTAAGTGTAGTGAAATTTAGACTTACTACACCGCTAGTAGAAGTGAACTTGCAAAAAAAAATGTCCACAGCCTGAAGTTGGAAAGAAAAACACGTGAAGCATTTTTCCTCATGGAAAATCTGTATTTATTATCCTCAAAGGATTCCTAAAGTTGACGAACAACATCTTCATTGATATTTAAAAACATTTAGAAGAATAGACAAAGATTAGCCGCTAAAATACAACGAAACATTCAGTTTTACGAACATGCTGATTCCAAGGAATATAAGGCATTAACGTAACATACAAAAATAGGCCTAAAGGCGTTTTATGACTTTAAAATTGACATCACGTTGTATTACGCCCTGCCAGGAGTAAAGAGCACTGGCAGACATCACGAAATCACGTACAACACATTTTGCGGCTATGTGAGGTGAGAGAGAGAGCGAAAAAGATCGCTCGAAGTATTTAAAGGTCTTCACATGGCTTTCAAATTAAGAATATGCAAAATACAAGATGTGTTGCCAATGCAAGAAAGTTAAAGATATGTTGCCAATCAAAAAGTAACTCAATCTACAAAGAAATTCTCGCGGTTATAAGATACAATGAACTGGTGACTCGGTTCACCCAAAAGTTCATTCACTTGACTGAGTCATTGCAACCGATCGCACACATGACGTCACAACGTGATGCAATGTTTACATCGAAAAGGGATTGATTCTGCATGATGCAAAAACGTATTTTTAATGTTTTTTTTTTTTCTTTTCAAATTAAGTGATTCTTTCACTTTTTGTGAAAGTTTAAATTAAAAATCTAACAAGCGGCCCCATTTTTGCAACATGCACAACAATCAGAAAAATTCACAATAAATTCAAATTGACAAAGTCACCATTGAATTTCACAAAAATTTTACACACCCAAAAAGTTCAAATTTAGTTTATATATTTTTCCCCCCCAAAAATAATGTCACAAAAATGTCCAAGTTGAGATTTGGTATAAGGTTTTGTCAAAGCATCAGCTAAATTTAATTTAGAACTCACATACATTAATTTAAACAATTTTTCATTTACTAAATTTCTCAAAAAATGATACTTGATATCAATATGTTTACTTCTTTGATTTTGTATAGGACTTTTGGAAAAATCTATTGCAGCAATGTTGTCACAAAATATTTCACAATTTTTCAAAATTAAATTCAAATTTTCATTTTTTAAAATTTTCATGATCCAGACAAATTCTTTAGCAGCCTCTGTCAAAGTGACATATTCGGCTTCCATAGTGGAAAGAGCAATACATTTATGCTTAAAGGTTTTCCACATAATAGGTGCATTATCTAGCAAAATGATGTAACCTCCCGTTGAAACCCTATCATCTCTACTAGCTGCCCAATCTGAATCAGAATAACATTTAATATTTAAATTTGAAATATTTGATAGCTTCAACTTAAGATTTTTCGTATACAAAACATAACCAAGAAGACGAAGTAAACCATGCCAATGTTTTTCACCATAATTAGATTGAAATTGGGAAAATATATTCAGAGCATATGTTATGTCGGGACGAGTTCTACTAGCCAAAAAGGATAAACAGCCAATTAAATTTCGATATGGTAAAGAATTACATTTATCTATTTCTAACTTACTAGTAGGCGAATCAATTTTTGAATAAACCACCCCAACCGAAATAGGAACATTACTAATTGGAATATTATAACTAGAATACAACTCGACAATTTTATTAATATATGTTGTCTGATGAATATACCAATTACCATCAATGTTTTGAAATTCAACACCCAGAAGTTTTCTTATTTCACCCAAAATTTTTAATTCAAAATGATTTCTTAAAAAATTTACAATTTCATTCAAATCAGATTTTAGTTTGCCAAAAAGTATGATATCATCAACATAAAAAAGAAGAATAACCTTATTTTTATATATGTAACAACAATTACACCAATCTAAACTAGTAAAGTTCATTTTCAAAAGTGTTTCATGGAGTTGATAGTACCACATTCTGCCACTTTGGTGTAAACCGTACAAAGCTTTCTTTAACAAACAAACTTTACCAGGCTCTAGTACATATCCACTAGGTTGTTTCATATATACATTAGTATCCAAATTAGCATACAAATAAGCGTTATTTATGTCTACATGCAGATGACACCATTTAAAAAGACATACAAAAATACAGAAAAACAATCTGATTATAGAAAAATCAATGACTGGGCTAAAAACTTCTTGGAATGATTCTCCAGCTTCCTGAAGATAACCTTGGGCACATAACCGAGCACGGTATTTCACAATATTCCCTTGCTGATCTTCTTTTACCGTATATACCCACCGATTTCCCAAAATTTTACTATGTTCAGGTGGATCCACTAACTCCCATACACCGCGATTATATATGGTTTGTATTTCCTGATCCATCGCGTTAATCCAATGTTTAGATTCCCTAGAATTAATGGCTTCTTTAAAATTTAATGGAAGTTTAATTTCAGCAAGATTTCCCTCTAAAATTTCTATTACCTTTCCCTCTTTTAAATTTTTGCCCGAAAAGTCAAAATATGATTCATCAAATTCAATTTTGTTATCATTACAATATTTAATAACTTCATTTAAAGAACGCAAGCGAATATTTGAACCTTCAATCCTATAGTAAATATCAGTTCTATCACCTGATGGTCTAGGAACAGCTTGACGCAACCAATTAATTTCGGAACAAGGTTTTAATTCTTCACTAGGACTATCACCGGAAAGCTCATCCACTCCCTGATTTGAAGTTACAGGATATTCATAATCAAAATTGTCAGGTAAGTATTTCATAACCTTTGGACTACTTGATCCAGAACCTAGTACAACATCTGCCCCTTTAGTTCCCTCATCAAAACTGACATTACATGTTTCTATGATTCTTTGTTCGTCTTCCAGCCAGACACGATAACCTCTAGTATTTTGAGCGTAACCTAACAAAATTCCTGGTTTAGATTTATCGTCCAATTTCTTTCTTTTCTGGCTTGGAACATTTACAAAAGTTAAACAGCCAAAAGTTCTGAGATGTTTCACGTTAGGCTTTTTATTGAAAAACAGTTCAAACGGGGTATGATTGCTCCCATGACAAGACCTATTCCAAACATAAGAAAAACAAAATGCAGCTTCCCCCCAGAATTTCGAAGGTAAGTTACTCTCTTTTAAAAGTGCTCTAACTCCCCCCATTAATGTCTGGTTAAACCGTTCAATTATGCCATTCATCATTGGTGTGTAGGGATTAGTTTTCTCATGCCTAATGCCACGGTTATTCAAGAAAATTTCAAAATTTTGATTGCAAAATTCTTTCCCCCCATCTGTACGAATTGATTTAATTTTCCTCCCTAAAAGCCTTTCATTACGATTTAAAAATCTTACAAAAATATTGAAAACATCCGACTTCAATTTCATAGGGTATACAGCAACGCGTTTTGAAAAATCGTCCATAATGGATAAATAATATTTCTCTCCCCTCAAAGTTAAATTTGGGACTTCACCTACATCCATGTGTATAAGCTCTAAAGGTTTAGAAGATCTCACGGCCCCAATCGATTTAAAAGAAATACTCCTAGCTTTAGTATATTTACAAATTTCACAATAGTTAACATTTTTATTCAATTCAGGAAGACCTCTAACACTATTGTTTTTGCTAGTTCTAGAAATATATTCATAATTAATGTGACAATATCTCTTGTGCCATAAATCTTCAGGTGAAATTTTACCAATTTTTTCAGAAATGTTACAAACAGGCTCAGAATTATCACAATGTTCACTATTTTTCAAATACAAATATCTATTAGGCTTAAAGAAATATAAATTTATGTCATTTCTACGCTTTGCATAAAATAATTGATTCCAATTTTTGTCATAAACTTTAAGAATGGTATTATGACCAACAAATTTGTTACCTTCCTGTTCCAATTTAGATAATGACAATAAATTACGACGGATTTCAGGATTGTACAGAACATCTTTCAAGATAATTTTCCTATGTCTACCATTAATTTTGACCAACAATTGAATTGTACCAATCCCTAAAATATTGCTTTGTTTACCGTCAACAGCCATAGACATTTTTAAGTTATTAACTGGCCTAAAATCAGAGAAAAGATTTTTATTTTTAGTGACATGTGACGTAGCTCCAGAATCGGCAATCCACGTTATATCTGAATCAGATGAAGTAATATTCAAAGCTTCTGACTCATTAATTTCACTCACATTATGTTGAGAATTAGAAGACCCTTGAGATAAATTTTTAGAATTTGACTTTGCCTTAAATTTAAAACAATCAACCTTTTTATGCCCAAAAATCCCACAAAAATTACATTTCCCTTTAAATCTATTTTTACTAAAATTTGACACAGGTTTACAACTACTTTTACAAGGATGGATCTTACCGGCAGGTAGCGAATTCGGAACGGTCACATACACAGCAGGTGTCTGTAGTGGAACGTTCATTTCAGAAATTCTATTTGCTTCGAGCAACAGTTCTTGTTCTATTTTCAATGGGGTAAAGTCCACGTCAGACCATCTGTAGATTTGCTGTACAATGGATGCAAACTCAGGGGGTAAACTCCGGATATACTGGAAACCTATGTAAAGGTCGGACATCGCATGGCCAACTTCTTTTAATTGTGACGCAGCTGCTTTCACTCGGCAGATGAAAAGACCAACAGTTTCGCCTTCTTGAAACTTGACTTGAAAAAATTTATCCAACAGGGATATTAATCTGGCACGGGTGTCAGGTTCAAAATACTTGCACAAGATTTCCCAAGCTATCTTTCCTTCAGTAGTGCATTCGATGAGAGGCTTGAATTCTTCTGACAGGAACTGATAAATGGTAGTATAAGCTCGAGTTCTTCTAAGATTTATTTCCGCTTTATCTCGGAACGTCAATTTTTCTTCTTCAAGTTTCTTTTCTTTTTCGTCAGCTTCGATGAATTCCCAGCTGCCCGAATGACGCAGGACAACTTGTATGTTTCTCTTCCAAGTATTCCAATTATTGGCATTTAGTAAAGGTATTGTAGGGACTTCCATACTTTCAAAAATTTCACGATGTTTTAAAAATTCTTCAGAGTATAAAAATTCAAATTTTCCAAGTTCTTCAGGTTATGGCCAGGAATTGCAAAGTCCAGGTGACCTGGGCCCATAACCACTTGTGAGCATTAAGTGTAGTGAAATTTAGACTTACTACACCGCTAGTAGAAGTGAACTTGCAAAAAAAAATGTCCACAGCCTGAAGTTGGAAAGAAAAACACGTGAAGCATTTTTCCTCATGGAAAATCTGTATTTATTATCCTCAAAGGATTCCTAAAGTTGACGAACAACATCTTCATTGATATTTAAAAACATTTAGAAGAATAGACAAAGATTAGCCGCTAAAATACAACGAAACATTCAGTTTTACGAACATGCTGATTCCAAGGAATATAAGGCATTAACGTAACATACAAAAATAGGCCTAAAGGCGTTTTATGACTTTAAAATTGACATCACGTTGTATTACGCCCTGCCAGGAGTAAAGAGCACTGGCAGACATCACGAAATCACGTACAACACATTTTGCGGCTATGTGAGGTGAGAGAGAGAGCGAAAAAGATCGCTCGAAGTATTTAAAGGTCTTCACATGGCTTTCAAATTAAGAATATGCAAAATACAAGATGTGTTGCCAATGCAAGAAAGTTAAAGATATGTTGCCAATCAAAAAGTAACTCAATCTACAAAGAAATTCTCGCGGTTATAAGATACAATGAACTGGTGACTCGGTTCACCCAAAAGTTCATTCACTTGACTGAGTCATTGCAACCGATCGCACACATGACGTCACAACGTGATGCAATGTTTACATCGAAAAGGGATTGATTCTGCATGATGCAAAAACGTATTTTTAATGTTTTTTTTTTTTTCTTTTCAAATTAAGTGATTCTTTCACTTTTTGTGAAAGTTTAAATTAAAAATCTAACAATGGTAAAGTCCGCTTTAGACTTTTAACATTATGGTCTGATTAGTTCGCTTTTATATTGTTTTTACTTAAATATCAGATTTTAAAAGTTTTTCATTTCGTTAAAAGTTACTGTTCTCCCAAGCACGCCGCCGCAGCGCGTGTTAAACAAAGTTCGTACGCCCATGAAAAACCTTGAAAAGTTGTTGGGGGAAAAAAAAGAGGTCACACACACACATTTTCTAGTGTTTGAAAACCTTGAAAAAGTATGAAAAGTTTCTTTATTGCTTGAATTTATTTATTGTTTGGATTGTGCTTGTAATTCTTTTAAAAATATTTCATTAGTGCAATTTTCTGAACATCCCTAATAGCAAAATTTCTTGCATCAATCTTGACAGATCTTGATATTATACTGACGGCGTCAATATTGACGTGTTTCATAAAGATTAAAAAGCAATATTATAATAACAACACGTATGCAACATTGCATTTATCTTAAAATATCAATATTGATATTACCTTACAATAACAACATTGCATACATGTTGACGCCGCCAAGATGTATTGATTTCATGCTGTCCCCGTCAAGGTAATTAGTACACAATAGAACAGGTGGACCTTCATTGATACTTACGCATGCGCACAGTTCTTTCTACCCAGCGTCCCTCTAATTGCTGGCACATCTTCCTCCTTCGACCTACGATTTCAGTCGGTTCAGAGGAGCTGCACGTGGCGTTGGCGTTGCGTTCTTTAGGCTTCGTTAAGTTGGTTGCTTAGCTTAGTGTGGAATAGTATTGTTTTAGGAATAACTTATGAATGACTGATAACTGCATTTGTTTATTAATATAGTACTAAACAAGTCATATCGCAGACGATGTGCGATCAATGTTAGAAATGGCCGAAAATAACCTTTTTCGTCCCTAGACTTTGAAACGAAGGACATGAAGCCCAGAATTTCGTATTATCACTTCAATCTCATGAGTAAGATTAATTTTATTCAATGGCTATTTATGTTATTCTTTAAGATAAATTCATGTGTTTTGTCCATGGGATATTTTCATATTTTCAATGCTGACATCCATTTGGAAATGTATTTTATTGTATTTATTTACTTATTTATTATTTTGCTTTCTTTACTCTGAAATGTGTTATAAAAACTTCTGCAATTATTCCTAACTAGGCATTTTATGTCTTTATAATACAATTAGAAGCATGAATTTAAAAAATAAGTCAAGTATTACGCAAAACGAAGAAACTTTCATTTTTGAAATTAAATTGCGAGTACTATTAATACCTTTATATGAATTTCCGATCAGATGTCAGCTTTAAGGAAATATTCTTAGGCTAGAAAACGATCTTGAAGAATAACAGAAATAATTAGAGAATGAAATTTAATTCTCGAGTTTCAAGTGAAAATAATACAAATAAATAAAAAGATAAAACACCTTGCAAACGTGCTGATTTCATACTGTCATGTCAATGTATCCTGACATTTTCCTGTCATATCAATACGTATGCAATATTACAAAAGCAAGATCATCTTGCCTAGACCTTGATTTCATGCTGTCATGACAACATCTTGATATTATCCTGTCATATCAATACGTATGCAAGATTACAAAAGCAAGATCATCTTGCCTAGACCTTGATTTCATGCTGTCATGACAACATCTTGATATTATCCTGTCATATCAATATGTATGCAATATTACAAAAGCAGCCTACCTTGATATTTTCCTGATATTATGTTGCATACACCTTGTCAGCCAATATTGTGGCAGCCTGCTGACAGCATAAAGGGAGTAACATAACAACATTGAGGCAGCATTAATGCAAGATGATTTTTCTTGCATGTCAACCTTTATGCAATACTGAGGCAAGATATTTTGCTTACTGGGATATATATTCGATATGATTTATCGCGAAAAATTGCTTTCGTGTTTGAGGTTTCAATCCTTTTTCATCTTGTTAATATTTTGATTCTTTTTACAATCTAAAGTGATTTTGACATGTGCTTACCTTAGCTTAGCTTATTTTTCGTTTAATTTCAATAATTAATGAAGAAATTATTTTGGAAACCATGAACTTACTCGGCTCGGACGCGGAAAAATGCTTCTCGCTTTTGAAATTTCAATCCTTTTGCATCTTGTAAATATGTTGATGTTTTCCACAATTAGAAGTTATTTTAGCATGTGCTACTTAAGTTTAGCTTATTTTTCGTTTGATTTTAATAATTAACGAAGGAAATATTTTGGAAACCATAACAATAACATTGAGCTTATTCGGACTTCGCGGAAAATTGCATCTCGCGTTTGAAATTTCAATCCTTTTGCATCTTGTGAACATTTTGATGTTTTTGGCAATTTGAAGTTATTTTGACGTATGTTTCCATAGATTGGCTTATTTTTCGTTTAATTTCAATAGTTAACGAAGAAAATATTTTGGAAACCATAACAATAACATTGAGCTTATTCGGACTTCGCGGAAAATTGCATCTCGCGTTTGAAATTTCAATCCTTTTGCATCTTGTGAACATTTTGATGTTTTTGACAATTGGAAGTTATTTTGACACATGTTTTTGTAGATTAGCTTATTTTTCGTTTAATTTCAATAGTTAACGAAGGAATTATTTTATAAGCCATGGCAACATTGAACTTACTCGGATTTCGCGGAAAAATGCTTCTCGCGTTGGAAATTTCAATCCTTTTGCGTCTTGTAAATATTTTGATGTTTTCCACTATTGGAAGTTATTTTGACATATGCTACCTTAGTTTAGCTTATTTTTCGTTTAATTTCAATAATTAACGAAGGAATTATTTTGGAAGCCATGGCAACATTGAACTTAATCGGATTTCGCGGAAAAATGCTTCTCGCGTTGGAAATTTCAATCCTTTTGCATCTTGTAAATATTTTGATGTTTTCCACAATTGGAAGTTATTTTGACAAATGCTACCTTATAGTATGTTCCAATCTAAGTTGGCACTGAAGGGAAAGGTACGAGATGTGCTACTCCGCGACGAGAAGTAGTTCTAGTAAATTTGGAGGTTTAAACGGGTGTAAATTCATAAATGATGTGAAAAAAATAGAGACTGTATGTGGTTGAGACATATAGTTGAAGTTGTTGTGTGTTAAATATGCTTAATTTGTAAGAATTTGATTACGAAAGGAAAATCAAAGCGCCGTAACTCGATTTCTGTCTTGGCGAAGACTTGAGTTTTCAAGGTTAACCTTGGTGGACTTCCTGTGGACTGGCAAAC
The DNA here is from genome assembly GCF_026930045.1 of Uloborus diversus. Taxonomy (NCBI): domain Eukaryota; kingdom Metazoa; phylum Arthropoda; class Arachnida; order Araneae; family Uloboridae; genus Uloborus; species Uloborus diversus. Next base: position 99,727,255 of record NC_072739.1, on the reverse strand, counting down.
CCCCCAGAACTCGTTTCTCCCCACTTCGCATCGCCCAAGGAAAAACATCTGATTGTCATTATGACTCTTGAATGAACTCTCCACATTGTGGTCAAAGCGTTTTCGCTATTTCCGCCTGGTCTGTTTTCTCATTTATGCTTTTCATCGTTATTTCCAAGCAATTGAATACATTTTTAAAAACTGTTTTCGTGAGTAAGAAATAAAAAATGAAATGAAAATATTAGTTTTCAATTATTTACATGCTGAAATTACAAATACACCAGGATTTTGTTTTTTCTTTGAATTTGAGATTTATTTACTTGGTAGTTTTAAATAGCTTTCGCTTCTTACGTAATGAGCCCAAACTTCAAGAAAATTATTGTGAAAAAATGGAAGAAAGCCGAATTTTGTTTGAATGTAATGAATACTTGTTGTGTACAAATCCTTGCTACGGCAAAAGTCTTTTTTTTTTTTTTTTTTTTGGATCGTTTGAAAAGTTTATGGAGGAAAAAAAATAAAATGCTCTCACGTATGTACAGATACACTATTACAAATTTACACCGATGAACTGCTGCATGAAGAAGTTTTACTTTTCATTTTAAATTTGAAACATACACATCTCTCTCGAAATACGAAATTAATTCGCCCCACCCCCTCGAGATTTAGAACCCCTCCTTAAATTATTTTTTTATAGGAAGTAAATTTACTCACTCCCAAAGTATACTTATAAAGTAGGATGCATTAACTACGCTAAGGTAAGTAAAATAATTTTTAATATATTGAGTTTCGGGGTTAGTCATATACTTTCACAGTCACGCAAAATTGAGTGCCATAACTTTTCTATTTGCACAAACCTCGATGCATTTTCGTTTATTATTTTTAACTTTTTTCATAAATAAGTTGAGCTTAAAATCGACCTTTGTTTTTTTTTTTTTTTTTTTGAAAAATTCAAAATTAATATCTTTTCTAAGCTCCGGAATGCAGTAATAGCTAATTGTTTCCATGAAGTTTCTAAGTTTTTTATTTGAATAGAATTTTTTTAAAAGGGCGATCTTTTTTTAATTTTTTTTATCAAAACTGGAGATTTAATCTTTGATCTTCTGCACAAAGGTACTTCTTTGATTCATATACATATGTATAAAAAGACAGAATGGCACCTTTTCCCAATTCCGAAGTAATGGTTGGCATGAATTATTTGTTAATTACTTTGTGACCGATAACTCTCCGCCGCTGTAAAATGAAATCCCATTCACAACCTTGCATTTGTGATAAAAATATGAAATTTTTTGTTGTTTCGTTCTTGGTAGTTTAAATTATTTTTTTTCCCTCGCCAAATTCGGCAAGTCGCGCCGCTGACTGGCACGCGCCCTACGCAGAGTAACCTCGTTTCCTTGACAACGGCTGCAATTCGGCTCGCCTAGCTTTCCCTTCAGTGCCAACTTAATGTGAAACGAAGTATAGTTTAGCTTATTTTTCGTTTAATTTCAATAATTAACGAAGGAAATATTTTGAAAACAATAACAACATTGAGCTTATTCAGACTTCGCGGAAAATAATTTCAATCCTTTTGCATCTTGTAAACATTTAGATGTTTTTGACAATTGGAAGTTATTTTGACATATACTATTTTAGATTAGCTTATTTTTCATTTAATTTCAATAATTAACGTAGGAATTATTTTGGAAACAATGGTAACATTGAACTTACTCGGACTTCGCGGAAAATTGCATCTCGCGTTTGAAATTTCAATCCTTTTGCATCTTGTGAACATTTTGATGTTTTTGGCAATTTGAAGTTATTTTGACGTATGTTTCTATAGATTGGCTTATTTTTCGTTTAATTTCAATAGTTAACGAAGGAAATATTTTGGAAACCATAACAATAACATTGAGCTTATTCGGACTTCGCGGAAAATTGCATCTCGCGTTTGAAATTTCAATCCTTTTGCATCTTGTGAACATTTTGATGTTTTTGACAATTGGAAGTTATTTTGACACATGTTTTTGTAGATTAGCTTATTTTTCGTTTAATTTCAATAGTTAACGAAGGAATTATTTTATAAGCCATGGCAACATTGAACTTACTCGGATTTCGCGGAAAAATGCTTCTCGCGTTGGAAATTTCAATCCTTTTGCGTCTTGTAAATATTTTGATGTTTTCCACTATTGGAAGTTATTTTGACATATGCTACCTTAGTTTAGCTTATTTTTTGTTTAATTTCAATAATTAACGAAGGAAATATTTTGAAAACCATAACAACATTGAGCTTATTCGGAATTCGCAGAAAATAGTTTCAATCCTTTTGCACCTTGTAAACATTTTGATGTTTTTGACAATTGGAAGTTATTTTGACATATGCTACTATAGATTAGCTTATTTTTCGTTTAATTTCAATAATTAACGAAGGAATTATTTTGCAAGCCATGGCAACATTGAACTTAATCGGATATCGCGGAAAAATGCTTCTCGCGTTGGAAATTTCAATCCTTTTGCATCTTGTAAATATTTTGATGTTTTCCACAATTGGAAGTTATTTTGACATATGCTACCTTAGTTTAGCTTATTTTTCGTTTAATTTCAATAATTAACGAAGGAAATATTTTGAAAACAATAACAACATTGAGCTTATTCAGACTTCGCGGAAAATAATTTCAATCCTTTTGCATCTTGTAAACATTTAGATGTTTTTGACAATTGGAAGTTATTTTGACATATACTACTTTAGATTAGCTTATTTTTCATTTAATTTCAATAATTAACGTAGGAATTATTTTGGAAACAATGGTAACATTGAACTTACTCGGACTTCGCGGAAAATTGCTTTTAATGTTTGAAATTTCAATCTTTTTGAATCATGTAAATATTAAAATATTTTGCCCAATCGAATGTTATTTTCCCATATTCCAACCTAGATTAGCATGTTTTAGGTTTAATTTAGTAGAAAATAAATAAATTTATTTTATGGGAAGCATGCGAACATTGAACTTGGTTCGTGAAAATTTGCTTCTCTGAGCTTTCAATCGTTTTGCATCTTATAAATATTTATATATTTATGGCAATTAGAAGTTATTTTGACATGCTACGTCAGATTAACTCGATTAAATTTTTACTTAAATAACTAAAAAATTAATATTTTTTGTGTTGTTTAATTCAAGCTTATTTAGTTTTCCAAACTTAATTTTTATTATCATTAGCTTATTTTTGGTTATTACTGTTTTTTTTTGTGTGGGAGGGGGAGGGGTATTAAATTTATAAACAATTGAGCACATAACATTTTAAAGTAGCATCTGTACATGAAACAAAGTTGAATTATGTAATTATATGAAGTTGAATTTGTACATCATTTCATTGTCATGATGCCTGCTGCTGTTGTTGTCGTGTGCCAGGTAGGCTGGCAATTTGGGGTGCACTGCTTCACTTTTCCAACCAATTTAGTGTGAAGCCCGACTTCTACAGTACACACATGCCATAAGGACCCGTTTATAGGGGACAAGGACAGGAGAGAGAAAGTACGTCCATGCCCGAGCCGGGATTCGAACCCGGACCTTCCTGTCACAGTCAGACTTCTCTGACCACTAGACAAGGCAGGCGGCATGATGCCTGCTAAAGGGGGGAATTTGTTCCCCCCCCCCCCCCCCCCCCCCCGTAAAAGTTCAAAGCACACATGACCCTGCAATCATGGATTATTTTTTTTAATGTAAGCTTTATGATTCTTGAAAATATGCTTTGAATATGAAAATTGCAAAACTATGCCTCATGTGATCTGCTTCTCTTAGTGATTGAGAATTTCAGACATTTTTAGGGAAACTTTCAATACAGTAGATCTGTTTGGTGTGTGATAGATTCATATCGGTGGAGAAGGGATATAATGCTGTTAAGAAGCATTACAATACAGAAAAACACAAAAATAATTTTAAACTATAGAAAGATGAAGCACAGCTTCATCTATCCTTCAGTGAGACTACCAGCATCCTTGGTTCAATTCAAAATGTATCATTACGCCCATTTAGTTCTATGGAGGCTGCCTTAAGTGCTGCGCTAAGTGCCTCCCCCCCCCCCTCCCATCCAAATGTTTGTGTAAATAATGTTATTCAATGGATAAGAAGATCAGTTGTGCAGAAGGTGATAAAGGAATTGTATCATTAAAAATCAGTATTATGGTTAATTAACAAATTATTTTCAGGGATTTAGCAGAGGGCAGCTAATTTGCCTTTTGATGCTTCCTTGGGTTTAAATGAATGGTCCTCTCAAGATCCTCTTTTTAATCCTAACTGGTCCTCTTTAGTCCTCTTTTTGATTGAAATTGGTCCTCTTTTACCCTTTTCTAAAACTAAAATGTGTTGGGAGCCCTGCATTAGTTTCTAGAAAAGTGAAATTTTATCTGCACAATTGCATTCAATCCTCATTGATTTGGAGGCTTTGGTATGAACTTAAAGAAACAATTTTGATTACTAAAATGCAGTTTCCTAACGACTTCTCATTTACTTATTTTGAAGTAATTTAAAAACCTATTTTAACTTAAATTTTCCAAAATGCATGTTTTTGTAAACAAGTGCAAGGTTCTATTTATTAATTTTTTTTATGAAAGTCGTAAAAACTAACCCCCCCCCTCACTTTTTGTACTTTAAAACTTTGGGACAGTGGTGGCCACCAAGTTTTTTAGGTCTGGATTATTTTGCTTTAATGACCAAATATTTCTAAATCAAATATATATTTTACTGGGTGTCCTTGAAAGTCATGGGAAATCGTGGATTTCAACTATGATCGAATTTGGTACTGAAAAGTCAGGATTTTCAGGGGAGGAAAATGGTCAAAAAGTATCATATCAGAGATTTTTCTGAAAAAAAAAAAAATACAGACTATACATTTAAATTTTTAATTTGCATACATTTAAATTTTTACCTGAACACTTTTTTCTAGAAAAGAAATGCTTTTACTGCATTGTCAAGTGATAACATAATTAGAACAGAACTTTTATTCATGAATTTCATTCTAGATCGCAGTATCGGATCATGCAAAATCTTTCATTAAAAATTAGATTAGTGACACAACTATTTTAAGAAAGATTTGTGTTCATTTAGAAAAAGTTTCGTCTATTTTTTTTTTTATTTTTAAAGAAGTATGCCTTAATATGTTATTTAGTACAAATTACAGTTTTACGCTCTTTTACTGTTTGTAAAATTGATTTTGTGTGTATTTTTAGACTTATTTATGCGTATGTATTGCACTTATGTCAGGTAGTGTAATTACATGTTTTTAATCGAATAGTAGTATTGCATTTTGAAAAAAAAAGGCATACTGGCGAGCTTTGTTATCGAAATTCCTGTATATCCTTTTTTTTTTTCAAAATATTCCTATATTATTTCGAAAAATTCCTATATTGTTTGCAGAAAATTCCTATATTTTCCATCGAATTCCTATATTTTTTTCAGAAAATTCCTATATTTTCCTATATTTTTGTTGGCAAATGTCACTTCTATCCCTGAAACTGGTATGTTTTCCAGTCATCTTAATTTGCTATGGCCTAAGCTGCAACTTTGAACTCCCAAAATCAGTAGAATTTTTTTTATTAATTGTTTTGTAACTTAAAAGAACAGTTGGTGAACAGTTTTTTCTTTTTCGATTGCTTCACTAAAAAGTTATTTGATGCAGGGAGTAATCAAAGAAATGGTAAGTGAACATTTTCAAGTTTTGAGTAAAACACCTTTAAAAATAACATCCGAGGTAGACTTTCATTGAAACGTTTTTCTAAGTCATGCTGTATAGTATGCTACTAGTACTATCTCTTGTCCTAAAACAGAGAAGAGGTTCACCTACCATTGTACTGGTTATCTCCAAATTTAAAATTTTTCTCATTTATATTTATATATTTATTTTATTTATTTATTTATTTATTTTTTTGTAGGTGCATACATCATATATTTATATGTTAAATGAATAATAATTTTTAAGGATCTTGGCTATTTTTTAATGACCTTGGCTAAATTGTGTTTTTGCACATATCACTCTCTGATTGTCCCCAACAAATATGATAAAACAAAGGGATAATTGTAGCCTAGAAATTGAATATTTTTTTAATACAGTAAAACCTGTGTAAGTTGACCACTTGCAATGCAGTACTTTCACATTAGAAAGACTGCGTTTTCCGTATACCTAGAAAGACTAGCAGCGGTCATTTTGACCGCCATGCTTAAAAGGTGGGAAATTATTTCTTTTTGAAATTTTTAATCATAGAAAAGTTTTGTTTTGATGTGTCCATAAATTAATTAAATAACTTAATCATAATAAAAACTGTAAATCAGTCTCAGGAAGCTTTTTTTTTTCCTTAATTTTGAAATACACGTATATGCATTACATAATTCATATCGAGAAAGATTAAATTTGGACAAAATAGTGGACATTTTTTAAACATGTAATAACTAACGAGTATTTTCAACCATGCTTGTAATTGGTTTCATACAGCATAAATATCACAATATACCTAAATTACTCCCTTTTACAATATTTACAAATGCTCATTTTTATAACTTTGCGAGTACATGAGTCACAAGCTGTCTTTTTTCAATCAGAATATATGTTCGTTGTTTTTTTTTCCGTATCTTTTCATTTGACATTGTTTTTGTTTTCTCATGAGGTCTAGGTTCCGAAAAATATTTGCAGTCATCTGATGAAAGTAAATTATTTTCGTCGTTAGGAATGTACTTTTCTTCAGATAAGTCAGACGGTTCATCGGAACCAGAAAACCTTTCAGATAGCAACAGTGGTAGGAGTTCATTTTCTGTTAAGTATTTTTACCAACGGCCCTTCACAACATCATGAAGATAATTATGTGACCAGGCACTTCAAGAACATCAAAGGAAATAAATATCTTTGCTTCAAGCAAAGCACATGTTTTTGTTCACAAACAAATTCCAGCACAAGTTTTCAGAATCCACCTGTTTTAAATCAACCCACTTTTAGAACTAATAGAATTTCACATGTCCAGTCACATACCTTTCAAGTTCATCTTTCTCAACTTTGCCCCCCTGTTCTGATAGCAGGGACAAAAGGAGAACGGAACCAACATGTATTTTGCACTTTGTAATGATTCAAAAGACTGCACCTGACCAGCAGGTGCTACCCAAATGTCCTACCTAAAGAATGTTATTCACCCTAACAACAAACAAAAATCCATTGTGCACATATATGACAAGAAAAGTAAATAAAACTGGACGCAAAAATTCAAGTTTGTTGAGCAGTCAAAATGACCGTAGTCTGTCTTTCTAGGTATAATCATTTATAGCGACTATAATTATACGCCTAAAGAAATAAAATTTACTTTTATAAGATCTTAATAAATAGTTAGGAAAAGTCAATAAAGGAAAATGAGTTTGAAAAGTAAGCGCAGCAAATATGTGCATTTGAAAACCGTTTGCGGTCAAAATAACCGCTTCTGTCTTTCTAGTGTTAATGCTTAACTTAGACAGGCTGTCAACTTATAGAGGTTGATATGTATGACGAACATACTTTGTACCTGACTAAAGAGGTCAACTTACAATGGTGGTTTGGTCAATTTTAGGGGTTTTACTGTACCATTTAACTGAAAATAAATTTAAATCTAGCTTTGTTTTCAAACATATTTTGAATTTTAGATTGTTTGCTAGTTGATTGAAAAATATGTTACTTATGTTAAGCATTTGAAAAAAAAATAGAAAAATGGGAATTGAAGCCTTTTGTCTTTGCATCGTTTACCAGCTACTCATTTGTTTTCTAATGAAACATATTTGTACATATAAAGAGGTAATAAGATAATTTTTATGTTTCAAAAATTCTCGTTATGCGAAATTCACGTTTAGGAAAGTTCTTTTGAAAGTTGAAAATTAGCATGACCACCTAAATAATTAACATCAGTTATTTTTTAAATGTCTTAAGGAAAAATTTATTTCGAAAATACTGGTTTTGACTAATACATTGAAAATTCTTATCTTTTTCTTTACAAAGTCTTTAATATCCTATTGTAAAATTTACTACTTTTAAAATTTTAGTAATATATTTTTCAAAACCATGATGTTGTTTCTTGCTAAATGATATCTATTTTAAAAGTGTATTTAAAATGCAACTCTGTTGCTAATTTTTAATGTACCTACACAGCTACAATCTTCTTCTCCTTTTCTTTCCTCAATTTATTTATGTATTTATTTCATTTTTTGAGCATTGACCTTCTTATTTTTGAATGTTATTATTTTTATTTTGTTGTATCCAGAGACATCTTAAAAAGAAAATTCATTTAAATTTTTTTCAGTCTCATTGTTATTGTTAATATGTGCATAGCTTTTACTTAGTGTAATATGATTAAGAAATTAATATTTATAGGTTGTTAAAATATGTCTGGTTCAATACCATGTATGGTAACTTGATGCACCTATTGAAGTTATATCCAGCTATATAACTAAAATTTAATTATTACTGATGAGAGTTTGAGTCTAATTTAGCTACTATTTCCTGTAGCTGGAGGTTATTTTAGAAATTATTTTTTGTACCTTTACTACTGTAGCTACTATTTATTGTATACAAACCCAGTGGCGATTCTGTTACAACAAAAACTTATAATTGATCCTTTGCTAGAAACAACAAATCATTATTAAAATTGATATGCATTGTTTTTTATTTGACAAGAAGAGGAACATTACATATCCCCTTCCCCTCAAAAAATGTTAGAAATCTGAGCTTGATTTACTTTTGTAAAAGCTTTTTAATGCAGTAAAACTCCTCGTAATGGTCAACCGGGTGTGAGGTGGTGAGGTCCCCCCAAGTGAGGACACTCCTCTTAAATAGATAGTTTTTAAGTCACTAAGACATTAAGCCTAATGGCACTAGAAGCCACTCTTATACGGAGACCCTCAAATACGACACTGACACTATTTTGAGAGTCAATTATGTACACTGATGTATCTTTTATTGCAGAAAACTATTTTAGGAATAAAAAATGAATTTCGAGCATAAAATGATCGAACATTGGAAAGTTTATCTTTGATGCAAATTCGACAGTTATGAAATTTAATTCATAGAAGCATTAGTTAACAATCTTATTCTTCACTTTATGTGCAATATTATTTTTTAGCTTGACAATAAAATGGGCTTTTTTAGCAATAAAATACATGATCACCAAAAACAAATGAGTGAAAAAATAAAAATAAAAAGGAAAATGACTATTATGCAAGCTTCTTTCTCTTTACTCTCTCCCTCTTGTTGCTGCCCGCACTCAGTTTCATATAACTCAGCTAGGTAGCGCTGAGTTTTAATTAAAAAGTTGCGTAGATGTTCAAGCTTACGATAAATATATTTATGTAAAGAGCAAAAAATAAATTGATAAAAATTTTAAAAACCCTGTGCTGCGGACACCCTTCTTTTTCCGACAAAAAAGTTTGTCTTGTTAGTGTCCACTCCAGAGGAGTTTTACTGTATCTTATAATTAAATTCTCTACAAAGACAATTTGAAAATTTGTTTATTCTATACAGGCATCTGATTTAGAGGATCACCCAGCGAGCAAACATCGAATGCGTTACAATGCAAATGACTGCAGAGTGCCAGAAAGCAGCTGGCGGGACGAATCTGCAGACATCACCTCATCGACTGTCCTCCTGGAGAGTGAGGAGCAGAATCAGTCTAAAAATACTTCATTGGCTGAAACCAGCACCTCCATACCCTGGGAGAGTGAGTCTCCGTCTCTCGGTGCTAAAAATGAAGCTGAAAGTTCCTGCAATACCGAATCCGCGGATTCGACCTTCAAAGCTACTCCAGAGACTCTCACAACAAGCACAGTGCCACCTGTTTTGCCCACGTCACTTCATCATCTTCCGTCTGACTCTTTCTCTTCAGTAGAAAATGACCAAAATCATGTGCCATCCGACGTCGCTTCAGATGAAAGAGATGCCCGCGGGAAGAAGGACATTTTCGTTAGTGTGGATGACGGTGAGACTTCCCGCCCTTTCTCAGTTAATGCATTTCTCTCCCCCCTCTCTGGTCCCCGTTTCTCACAGTCATCCGGCACTATACCATCGACGGAGCCGACTTAAAGAGATCTGAGCCACCAGTGATCCTCGTGGATAACCTTAACAGTGCAAATTTAAAAAAAGAAAAAGACTCCAAGGGAGGGCTGGCAACTCCTTCAATATTCATAGATTGTCAGAACCGGGTATTTTTTATGGACTATTTTATATTTATGTTAAATATGTTTATGAGACTTGAAAGCATTCACCATTATTTTTCACTTGTACCATAGATACGTATTTGAATTTTATCATTTTTAAATCCATTTGAAATTAATGTTCATTTATGTTTAAATGATAAATATTTTAATAAGCAAGTGAAAATAACACCTGTGCTAGCGGAGGCTAACTGGAGTGCACTGCTGCAAACAGTGCTCAATGCCATTCCCCAGTTGTGTGAAGAATGAAAAATATTATACATATTACATTGACAATACTTTTTAACATGCCGACATTCCATCCTGAAAAAGCATTTCTATAAAGGGCATGAAATATACATATTAGTGCTCAAAGCAAGTTAACAAGTTCAGCAATTTAAACATTTTGATTGTAATTAAGGGCAGGGGAACCAACTAGGTATGTATGACAATAGTGTTCAGTTCTGAAATTCCAAACATAAGTCTATTTTTACTAAAATTTAAAAATTAGTTTGTATCTTAATTGTTATTTATATGTGAGTTAACTATTTGTTGAATGTATTCGGCTCATTATTAATATAACTAAAACCAAAATAAGTAAAGTTTTTATTAATTGACTGTAAGTAATGTGCATAAGTAGTTCCTAAAATCATCACTACATGACTATTTTACTTGCTCCCAATAAAGCAATTAACTCATGGTTTTATGTCAAGAAACATGATCTTTACACATTGCATGTCATGCAATTGTAATTGTTTTGTTATCTTTTTGCATCACTGATTGATTAATTTTGACTACTGCTTTTTTGTTCACTTCAGTTACTTTAAAATATTGTATAAATAGCGAAATATATATTTTTAACATTCAGTGAATCTATAAAACTAACTTTTAAGACATTTTTTTTCTTTGATTAAAAATTGTCAATTTAAAGTTTTTTTTTTTTTTTCAAAAGCAGTTATTTTAATTTGAAAAAAAAAATGTGTTTTTATGTGTCTTCCTTATCTGAGGAAGTTTTTTAAATATTATAATATTATTATTAATAAGCCCTCAATAGAGAGACAAAGCATGACTTAAAAAAATATGTTAGTTACTCGAGATTACGTGCATGATAGTTTTATTTGTTTATGCTTGTTAGAGACTTGTTGATACTAATGTTATGTTTTTGGTTCCTATTTTTACTATTAGCTGAACTTTTCAGCCAGGATTAAAAAGTTCAAGTAATTTTGAAAAACTTTTCATTGCTTATATTTTTCCCTAAAAAGTAGAACTGAAAATTTCTTCAAAGCATGAAAAGACTATATTATGTGAATGATTGATTCATTGTCATGTGTTGTACTATATCTGCTTTTAGATAATTGTAGTGAGACAGAAAAGTTTAATACTAAAGTACGTGAATTAAATTTAAATTGTCAAACTGGGCGAAAGTTTAGGAAACTGTTATAAAAATGTTTGTTACCTATTTATATCTGGTAACAGATTTGATGTTTTTCTTTTTTATAGGCATTGTTTGCTTAATTTATGTTAAAGTATACTAAAATCTGGCCATATTTTATGAGAGAAAAAATTATTAATGACTAAAAAATGAAAGCTAAGTATTTTGTCATCCTTTGTTACTTGCTGAGTTACATTTTGCGATTGGGAAACCCAAAACCATCTAAAAGAGAGAGAATTATGCATTTTGTATATTGAAAAAAAAATATGTATGTATATATTATATACGCAATATCGGTATTTATAATGCATTCAGGGAGAATTGATAGCGGAAGTAAACAAAGAGGGTTGCTGTTTGGCGTCAACATTTGCCACTTTCATGAAATACTCAGTAGATTGGCGATTCTTCTCGGGAACATTTCGCTTATCTAATTGGCAATGTTTTCTCCATCCTATTGTCAATCAGACAACTGTATCGCCAATTGTCACGTTGCTTTATTTATTCACTATCAGTTCTTGCCGAATTCATTATAGTACATTGAAAGAAAGGAAATTTCTTAAAGCAAAACACTGAAGAATTTGTGCAAGAATTAATTGAAAAAATTTTTATTAATTAGGACTCAAGTTCAAATTTTAAAAAAAAATCTTATTTTCCTCTCTCCTTTTATTCAAGAATTTTATATAAACAACAGCAAATAGTGAGAAATGACTGTATTATTTGTATAATTTCCCGTAACTGTTGTTTTTAGAATAAATCCTTGATTATTTTGGAACTGCACGGCACTTGTTAAAACAATGATGTTTAGTATAATATGTTAGATTATTGTAAAATCATTTATTTAAAATAATTTTCCCCTTTCAAAAACCTCCGAAATACAGTTTTTAAATGTCTATTTTAATTATTAATGATACTATGAAACAAAACAAGGAAGTTTTAAATTTTTTAAAGTGTTGAATACATGGTTTGAATTTGTTACTCCAAAAAGTGTTCTATGTATAATTTTTTAACAAAATGGTGATGTTTGATTACATTTGCATGAGATGCAAAGGTGCAACTTCAGTTTTTCTCCCACAGGGGAATAGAAACAGCACTGAATTTTTGCTTACCAGTTTATTTTTTTTTTAATTTGTCTCGCCATTTTTGTGTATTACTATTACTTTCAGTTTACAAGTGAATTTTACACTGGTTATCTTTTTAAAGACTTTTAAAAATATTTTCTCTCTGTTTTAGAATATTGAACTTTTTTAAATGTTGCTTTTATTTATTTCTTTTTTTAGGTGGAAAATAAACTGTTAAATATCAACCCTCTGTTTCTTAGAATTTCCTGTACTTGGGGGGAAAATTGAGGGTGAATTTTTCAAAAAAGCCTAATTGTTCTTCATTTGTATAATATACATCATAATTTCTGTAATATTCATTCTTCTACTATTGGTTAGAAATGAGTTTTTTTACAATACAGTTAATACATTTATTGTATTAATATATTTGATATTGTTTATTTCAACTGAAGTAAGTTTAATGTTCTTTTTTTTTTTTTTTTAATATATCCTATGTTTTCAATGGATTATCTATCCACTATTAGAAGCTCATCTCACTTTTATACACAGTTGTTGAGTTATTTAATGTAAACAACTCCATAGCTAGAAAATTTTGGAAGAGTTTTTGTTTTTAAAGGAAAAATTAGTGAACTAAATTTAGTACCAAAGTTTCTTATTTTTTGATAACTAATGAAATTCTTACAAAAAATCAAACATTTGGTTTTACAATGCGTGAATTATTTTCCAAAACGCATACACTGCCCATCAGGAAATACATTTCGAAAGTGTTTGGTTAATGCTAGATGAATTTCCATTTAGGTTAAATGAATAACTGAACTTTAAGCATGACCTGCCTATCTCTTTGTATTTGAACTTTGAGGCTAAGACTTTTTGAAACATATAAAATTGATTTCCTTGTAATTTAATTAAAAAAACCTTTATAATATAATTTAAAGATAGCTAAAATAATGATAGGATTTTCTGTTAATAATTTATAATTTAAAACTTCTCTCTCTCCCTTCACACAACTGGCAATCATCAATTCAGTGCTGTTAAAAAATGTTTTTGGGTCCTGTTACACTTAGATGCTTCTACCTCATTTTTTCTTTATATATATTATATATATGTTATGTAAAATATTTTGTTGTTTTATTAATTGTAAATGTGGTATTGTATATGTGTATGCGTTTTAATGCTCTTTTTTTCTCCCTTATTGCTATTGGAATTCTTGCTTTTATAACTGGTTGGTTTGATTCTTTTTGAATATCTCCTTTAGTTAAAGTTTTGTTAAAAACCCCTTTTTTTTCATTAAAAAAGTGTATGCTTTGTTTTTGGAAGTGCCCTACCTATTCTATATGTATGGCCTTTATAAACATTATCTTTCAAAAATTTGATGTTGCTCCATTTCCCCCCCCCCTCCCCCTCAAAGCATTTCAGATCTGAGCTTCTTTCAAATATTTTTATGCAATTTGAGAATTTAAATGCATGCATTCCATATTATACATTTACATTGATTCATTTATATTACTATTACAGTATTCATATTACTATTGCAGAACATTCTTGTGCATCCATATTGTCGTGCAAAATTCTAGTATTCATTTCTTTTATATTTATGCACTATTTATACTGTATATTTTTGTAGTAGTACTGAATTTTTCATTAATAACTTATTCATTTACTTCAATGAAAAAGCTAAACTTACCTTTTTTTCGGTGTTCAAGTATTTATGTACTTTTTTTTTTTTCTTTTGAAGTATAATCATACTAAATATTTTTCATAATACTATGCATAAATTATTGTAATATTGTTGGTAGAAATGTAATTAAGTTGAACAAAAATGTTAAGTTGCCATAATGAGTGTCATAAAAAATGAATGAAAATTATTTTATTTTAATAATAAACAAAGGTTACACTTTTAAATATTATTCAAAGAATAATCAATAGCACAGTAATTTAATTAAATGACTATTTTTAAAATACAAGAAGTTAATGAAGTACTAATAGAGGATGTTTTCAAGGATTGTACGTTGGTTTAAAACAAATACCAACTGTAAGGGAGTTAAAAGCAATTTTTCTTTGTATGCTGCATTTAAATAACTAAGTAAATTTTTAAAACAAATGCAGAAATAATTTTTGTAATAATTTAAATATTGTGTTTCCCGGTAAAATATTAGCGATATTTTCTTGATTTCAAATGGGTGGTTGAAAACTTGTGTACAAAACTGCTGCTCACATCAAATGTGTTGATTTATTGTTGATTTTTTTTTCTTTCTTTAAAAACAATTTTTTTTTTTTTATTTGAAGTCTATGCAACCTGCATGCCATTTCAGCTACATGTGGGCTTTCATTAGTCAATTTAAATTTCATTTTCAGCAAATATCTTTAAATTGTGATTCTTAAAGGCAATTGGATATGTATACACTCTTGTAATGTGCATATGATAAGTATATGAAAATCTGAATTTTTCATTAAAGTGATATCCATGTTTTCTAAATATTTAATCAAATTATTAATTGTGTGAATTTCAACCGCTATTTCAAATAAATGAAAATATGCAGGTATCTCATCAAAATTTTTTATTGGAATTGCTTGAAATTTCCCTGCAACAGGATTGTGCTAAATGGAAAACATTTTTTAAAGTGCAGTTATATATAACATTAAAAATCTTGCTGGAGGTTTTATTTTTGAAGTATATAAATTCCTTTGGCTTACTTAGAGTTCATCCAACCATTCTGATAATTGATTTTTATACAAAATTGCTTATTTTCTTCATTATTCTTTTAAATCTTACAAATAACTTATGACTTATAATTAATAACATTCTTAAATGTCTAATATAAAATTGATGTAATTTCATTTAATTAAAAGACCATCAAAACAGAGTATGCTTCCAGCATAGCTATCACATATTATAGATATTTGCTAAAGCTTTAATAGTAAAAGTTAATCTATTATTTTTATTTTAAGTATTATGAAGAAATTCACTTAAACATAAATTATTGATTTACACATCTTAATGTTACATTCAGAAACATTAATATTGATTTTAAATTAATATTTGAACCTTCCATGTTATGCATTTAATGTGGTTATTAATTTAGAAGGCAATTTACTATTCTATTTATTTTTTTCTTAAATGTTACCACTAAAATACTGTATTAAAATGTTTAGCTATACCGTCTGGAAATAAATAACAAAAAGGGTTGATAATCAATGACCTTACATATAAATATATATATGCAGTAGAATCTCGAAAATCCAAGGTAATTGGGGCTCATGCCACCTCGGATTTCTGAAATCTCGGATTATCCGGAAATTCCTCCAGCTTGAAATTTAACACTGTTCGGATGACATAAAGAACACCTTTAACTTCCTTTCATAAAGAAAAGGAAGTATTGTCTCAAAGAAAAATTTATCATTTAAGTTTCGACATAAATTTTGCATTAATTGCCACTAAACGAATTGACATTTTTTTTCTTTCATGATGTCTGTTTGTGTGCAAATGAGTACACAACTAAACATGCATTTTCACTGTGCCCGAATACATTTCGATACTACTTTTTGACTGCAATCAAGTTTTCCAAAAGGCATGTTACACGTTCATTGTGGCAAATCAATGTTGATTTTACGTATCAAGTTGTGATCTGTAAAGCGCATCTCTAAATCTGTGTCAATGAATACTTCCCGCAGCTTAGAAAGTGTTGTTGTTACCAACCTCTCAATGCGTTTTTCATTATTCACTAGTGGTACCCGCACGGCTTTGCCTGTAATAGAAAAATTAGATGGTCTTTTGGTTCTTCTGTATATTTACAAATAATGTATGGTAAAATTTCTCGCCAATTGACTTGTATCCATGTTACGGGTCCACGTTATGATAATTTCGTACTTTACTCGTCCATCTTATGATAATTTTGTTCTTAAAATTGGAATAGAAAAAGAACACATCGAATTTTCGAAAAATCGCTTCAAGGTGCACAACCCCATGCTACAAACCAACTGTGTGCCAAATTTCGTGAAAATCGGCCGAACGGTTTAGGCGCTATGCGCGTCACAGAGATCCTACAGACATCTAGACAGAGAGACTTTCAGCTTTATTATTAGTAAAGATTGTATGTAGTTGAATTAATTTAGCAATGGCGAAATATTTCTACTTTCAGATTTTAAAGAAAATAATATTTAACAACTAAAAAATCGTAACTTAAAATATAAAGAAAGCACCTCGAAATAAGTGGAACCTCAAACTTTCGAGACTCTGATTTTCGTGACTCTACTGTTTATATAAGTTTTTAAATTAAAAAGCAAATTGCCATATCTAACCAACACATTTAACTCTTTCAAATGAACCTTGCAAACAGTCATACAAATCAGTTACATTGCGCTAAATATGTCCATATTTCTGAGGTAACTTAGTTTTTCTCTTTTATGATTTTAGTTGATTATCTTTTTGAGCAAATTATATTGCAATGTGTATATTTTTGCACTTCTTTTGTTTTCAGTTCATCTCTAGAAATCGTCTTATAGAACATAAACTGAGCTTTTACCAACCATTATATAGCAAAAATTTTATGGTAGTTTTTCATCTTAACATCCATCCCTTTAAATCATTCACATACTTCTTTGGTGCCTTGTTGAAAATCACATTAGATTCTCAAAACTTATCACCAATGATATTTTTACCAGTGCTAATTTAGCTCATTTACAAGCAATATAAAATTAGTAATACATTTTTAAAAATTCAACCAATTTTGATGAATTTTCTAAATGCTTTTAAACCACAGGAATGTAATTAAAAAATTTAAGATCATATTAATATTTTATTTGATGTTTTCAATCATGTAACAAATAATTTGCCATTTGCATTTATTTTTCCTCTAATTTGTTTATAAATGCATTTACCAGGTATTATTTTTATTCCTTAAATATTCTTTTAATTATGAATAGACTAGATAAAGAGATGCAAATCTTGCACCGTAACCATAATTTGTATTTTAACTTGTAATCTGTACTTGTATTGCTAGAAATATATATTTTTTAATTCAATACTTTAGAAAATTGTTGCAGAATAATTTTTGTGCTCCAAATTCATGTACTTTATATATTTTCACTAACACGTCTTTTTAATTAAGTGAAAAATGACATATTTTGTAAATCTGTAATTTCAAGCATTTATTTGTTCTAATTAAACTTAACTCATTATTTTCTTTTGGGGATTGATATTATCTGCGCAGAACACCATGAATATATTTTTGCGCTTTTTAAATAGATGAGCTAATCTAAAGCAAAATTTTCATAAAATACATCTTTAATTAAAAATTCAAGCAAATTCATTTAATTCAAATTCAAGCAACCTTTGAATTTCTTTAATATGAATTGCAAAAATAATGATTGTAAATTTCAAGATATTTGAAAAGTTCTTAGTACAGCCTTTTATATAATGAATAATTAAGTCTTCTCAAAAATTCCATTTCTGCAAGACTTTTTTTTTTGGAAAATATTTACTATTATAAATACGAATTTAAAACAAAAAAAATTTTGTATTCAAAGATATAAAGAGCTATTTAGCAAAATGTTGTTTTTTTTTCTTTTTTTTTAACTTATCAATTAAAATTAAATTATATTTAAGAAAAATCATCGTTTAAATAGAGGAAGTCCTAATCAATTTGAATGAAAATTTCAGAAACATCACAAAAACTTACAAAATTCAATTAGAGCTATTAAAGAGACTAAAGCTAGTAATTGCTGACCAACCTATGTAGGTTTAAAACTAGTTTAAAGTTAAGCTTTTGCTTTAATAAATGTGTATGAATCTTCCTTAAATATGTTCAATGACATCAAATGTTAATTATAAGCTGATTTTTATCGTAATGATAAAGTGATGAGAAACATCCATTCAAAAAATTTATTTAATTTTGCTATATAATTCACATGAGACGCTTCTAACATATTCTGTAAATTTTCTTTTTGATGTTTTGTTACAAAACATGAGGTTTTTGAAGTTATCTTTTTACTAACTGTAAAAAAAGAAATTCAAAATATGCATAAGCTAACGAAAAACGTTTTTTATGACAATTGATATTTCAAACGACTTAATTTATATGTTTTTTTTAAATAAAGGTATTTTGTTTTAAGATTGCAAATAGTTTAGGCTTACAAAATATGTCAAATTTCCTCTTCAAAGTCTTTACTTTATTGAAGTTTTGAATTTTAATTGTATTTATTTAGAGTTTCATATCTTACCTTTTAAATTCAATGTGTTGTCTGAATGATGACATGAGTTACAAGTTTACCAATTGGAGGGAAAATACCTACATATATAATATCATTCAATTGTTTCACTTGCAGTACAATAGTTCTCAAATCTTCTGCATATATACAAAAAGAAAAGCTTAAAGTTAAAATATTGCCAGCTTTTGTATTTAATTAACATAACCTCAGTTTAATTATTGCAAACTAAGCATTCACTTAGTAATTTTATGTAGTAATTGTAAAACATAATTAACACAGTGTTACTAAAATGCATTATTCAACATGCTATAACATACAAGAAGTCTCATATTAGATTTTTAGATTTGAACTTTTTTTTTTGGCATGCTAAAAAATTCAGAGGGTTTTTTTTTTTTTTTTTTTGGATGAAAAGTATTTGCTGGAAGAAAAGTTGCGAAAAAAACAAAAGGCTGTTAGAATAATTAGCCAACTTTTTTTTTTTTTTTTGCAACTGACAAGAAAATATTCAGTTATTTATGTTCTTACAATTCTTTAAAAAAAAAAAATTAAAAACATTTTAGAGAATTAATCTTTCGGGCAAAATAGATATCCATAAAATTTTTGCAACTGGATAATTCATATGTACAACCTTCAGTTATTACTAACGTACGCATATTTATTTAATGCTATAAATAATAGCAATTCCAATATCCTTGATCTAAAATTTAGTTCGAAATATACTTGCTTTACCCTCTGTACATTACTAATTACTTACTTCTAAATCTTTCTTTCTGGCTATTGCATAATATTCAATTGCACAAAACCAAACAGTGTTACTGTGTTAATTTTTTCCAAACTTGATGATGTTCTCCTTTTTAAAGAATTTAGTAAAAATGTTCATTCAAACTTTTTGTTGATAAAACATTTCTATCATGTTCAAGCATTTAATGATGTAGTTAAAACTAGCAATAAACCACTCTGACCTAAGATTTGAAAGATTAAATTTGGACATTATCATGTAATTAGATTAAATTTTTTTGCATGCCAAAAAATAGACTGCTTTCTATCTTGGCGGTAGAAATCACCTCTTCCAGCAATGCTGGATGAGTCATTTTCCCTCATTGCTCAATACGTTTGCAAGTCTGTGATTTTTACGCATATATTTGCACTTTATTTCCGGAATTTCAAACTTTGGCTGTTATTTTTTATATATTCGAGTATAAGGAACCATTATGGATCGTAATATAAACTATCGACTTTCTAAGAAATTTTCTAGTATTAAAAAAAAACAACGGCAGTGTCTTGATAAGAAATTTTGTATTACAGGGATCAATCAGTTTTGAGTAGCGGACAATGGGTTTATCATTCAGTTATTTACACAAAATTATATACCTATTTGTCACTGTTCATCATCCTCTTTGGTCTTAAGAGGATAAATACTTCACTCTTTAAATTGCAACTTCACCAGCATGTTTTCTTGTGTGCTGCAATCTTGTTCTTTCTGTGCCCGACTTTGGCATATTCTCAAAGGAATTGTATATTTTAATGAAGAAAATAGATTATAAACAACGAGAACACTAAGCAATACTCGAAATGCATTGGTTATACACACATGCTTCAACAGATGCTCTGTTAATAACCAACAGCTGTACACAATGATAGACCACGCCACCTGGACGCAGTATACGAAACCAGGGACAACAAGAAAGAAAGTGAGAAGAGAGCATGTGGAACTTTTTCGTCACACAAAAAATAACTTTGTCGCTTATGTCACACCAAAAGATAGCGGATCAGAATTTCAAAGCTCTCACATAAAAAGTTTCACTTCAATAGTGATTTGTACGTATTGAGGTTGTGACCATATGGTCACACCCGCAACATACGTGTTGCAGTCGTAATCATACCATCAAACGCGCAACAGGTAAAAATAATTTTTCACATGCAAAATTTTTGTTAAGAAGTTTTATG
This sequence comes from Uloborus diversus, assembly GCF_026930045.1. NCBI lineage: Eukaryota > Metazoa > Arthropoda > Arachnida > Araneae > Uloboridae > Uloborus > Uloborus diversus. The sequence continues at coordinate 99,706,466 of NC_072739.1, read as the reverse complement.
TTTCATACAGTAAAATCTGTTAAGTTGACCACCTGTCTAAGTTGACCGCTATTTTCAGGCACAGAAGTAGATCTTATCATAAGGGTTTAATACAGGCTGATTTTGCTACCGTTTTTCGGTACCTTCACAAAAATCTTCTATTGAAATCGGTACTTTCACAAAAATCAAGTAATAAAATCAGTAGCTTCACAAAATCATCGAAAATTTCACAAAAATTAGCATTTTAAAATATTAAATTCGTTTCTCTGTTTAAAACAAAATTTACTCATAAAATAAAATTCTAAGCAGGGTTATTTGAACAATCGCTTAAATAGGAACCTTTTTGTAGTATTTTAACTAATTTTTAGCTGTTTCTCACCTAAGTGTATTTATGCAGTATTATCGCAATCTTTCAACATCTGTTTTGGGAAATCGTTTTTCTTATAATTTCCTATATTGTACACAGTACATAGCCTATTAAGCTGAAATTATGATAATATTTTTCATACTTCTTAGGTTTTTAGCTCCCCCCCCCTCCCCAAAAAACGAAATCTGTTGAAAATAATACTAGATGACATTTACACTTTTCAAACTAAAATCTCACTTGTTCTACTTCTCTTTTACAAAAAATAGGATGCCTCTAAAATTTCACAAAAACAATGCTGATAAAAAAAAAAAAAAACTTTTACAAAAATAGAATGATGCAATACTTTCACAAAAATAGGTAGTGGAGAAAAAAATCCTGGATTGGCCCCTGTCATATAATTCAACCTCTGTATGTTGACCACCTGTCGAAGTTGAACACTAAAGTAGTGCACCGCAAGTGGTCAACTTACACAGGTTTCACTTTATTATGACACGTAATGGTTTCTAATATCCGAATAATATATTGAAAATAAAAGCCAAAATTTGAAATTCCGGAAATATGTGCGTTAACATGTCACACACACCCGTGCAAACGGATTGAACATCATATTACATACCTTTATTAAATCATGAAGTGCTTTTCAATTAGTCTGTCGCCGATATTCCCTATAAAATATAGCCACATAGTGTGTGCTTGCCTTATTCAGTACCTAATTAAAACGTTTATAAATGTTTCACTCGTGGCAAAGGTGTAGTCGGAGCCGATTCAAGCAGTTTATTGCGAAGAGGAACTAGAACCTCATATTTTGTCCACAATTTCTCACACTCTTGTGAGGTTTTGACTCTTGCAGTTTTTTACTTACCATTTAAAGGTTGAATTAGTGTCACGGACCTATTACTTTGAATTCTGGAACATATTTTGTGTCGGAGAAACTTGATTGTATTTTTAATGTTGTACTTAGTTTTCGGAAAAACCGAAATGAGCTCTTCAAAAAATATAAAAAAATCGAGGAAATTCTCCCAATCTGTATAACATTGTATAGCTATTTTAATACTGCATTATAGGATAGAGAAAATTAAAGTACAAATCAAATGCTGTCACTGTGAGCTGAATATTTTGAAGCAGAAGAGGATAATGATTTTAAGCCCCTATTTGTTACGTCAAATATATGGTGTACTTTTCGTAGGGTTAATATTTGCGTGACTTTAAGTCCATTTTATAGTGACGGTTTGAAGCTGAAAAATAGATACGAATATTTGGTACAAAATTTTGAGGCTTGTATTCTTATTAATAAGAAGTAGCCTTTTAATGTACATACGTTAATATTAATTTTCCTATCATGATCACTTTGCCAAAATTTCTTCATCTATTGACATTCAAGCAGTCACTTACAAATGTAGTAATACCTCTATTTTAATGAATCATTTATCATCTACTGACTCAAAAGCTTTTGCAATGTTCCCCCCCACCCCTGGTGTCCTTCAATAGAGTTGCTGAGTGATTTAAAATGCTCAAGGATAGAAAAAAAAAGGGGGAGGTGGTGGACCACAAAGAATTTAATTTGTTATAAATTCTGTGAAAATTAAAGGACTTAAAAAGTTTGTATTTTTATAGCCTTGATGTTTTATTTTATAAATTTAAAATAATAATAATATTTCAACTAAAAATCAAGCAACACAATTTACTTCCTTTTAAAATGCTTTTATTTAAAATTATTTAAATTAAAAATAGAGGTATTACTTCTTGTATGATTTTCTTACCCATAGCTCCAAAAAAAAAAAAGCTCCCTTTATTTCCTTTATTACACAGATTATCCATTGCATTGTAGTTGCACTTTTATCATAATGCATCTGCTTCGTATTATGTACATATTTCCATCACACGAATCCTTAATTCTTGTGTAATATGAAAATTATCAGTAAGAGTAGCCTGCCATATTTTCGTAGGATTTCAGTGTTGGAAAGTAGTTAAAACAATAATAGTATGTTATTTGAAATTAATAATATTATTGTAGTCAAGTGACCCTTACTGAAACAAAATGAACCCTGGAATTTAATCGGTTTTAAACTTTTATTTTTTATTCACCAACTATAAAAATATTAACTAAAACATGAAAATGATTTCTTTATCTCCATTCACATAGCACTTTTCTACCAACCGCATTTTGGTTATTTCCTGGATAAATGTAGATACTTCTCTCCCCTGCCTCCTACCAGAGTATTTGCTAGGTTTTTACCCACAATGCACTACGTGAAACGAGTTTGTTTACTTGAAGAGGATACTGGGTAAAACCGCTTTCTCGGGTACAACCTCTTTTCACGCGTCAACGGTGAATTTTCCAACCGAATCTTTCCGGAGCAGGAGCGAGGATTTGCTAGGTACGCAAAAGTCTCTTGTGAACGCAGCTTTTGTTAAGGAAAAATATTTTTTCTCTCTCTTGTACTGGAATTAAAATTTGTTTCTTGCAAAAAACATTCCTTTGCTACAACTAATCCTTTGGACTAAGGGTAGAAAAAAAAATCACATTTTATCTACAAAAGTTAAGATGCCTTTCACACGACTTTGTGACTCAATGATAATTGTCCTTGAGTAATTTTTCCTTTGCAAATTAACTAAATTTTATCAATGCTTATTCTTTAAGGAATACTGATTTCAACTTACAGAACATTGCATTTTTCCAATTAAAAAAAAAAAAGCTAGCCTTGTTTATAAGTGGTGTAAAAAATGTTAAAATTCAAGAGAATATCAGCATAGCATTGACTATGGAAACTATATTTTATTCTATTTTTCGAAATCTGAACTAAAATTCTCCCACATACTCGAAACATCCTCCCTGGAAATATTTAAAAAAAAAAATTACAACAACCACAAATAGGCAAATTCCCAGTATTATTCATATAGCTATTAAAATTTAAAAAATTGATGCATTATGGTAAAAATTTCTGCAATCAACTTCATAGAGGAGTGAACGAAGTGCTTCAATTTACAAATATGTTATTTTCAAATTTGTAGTTTTATCACAAAATTTCTATATTTTCTAACTTTTTCATTCTTTTCTTCGATTGCTATTGCCAGGAATACTTGATTTGAGTTGTGGCTGTTGTCCGTAAAACTGCATTTAATTCTCTCCTTCCTTTTTTAACCTACCTCACTTAATTTTTTTTTTTTTTTTGTCTGTTTGTGTGTCTTGTGTCAACAAGTGTTTTAGAAAGTCATATCTCAGGGAGACTTTTATTTGACTTCCGAAGCACTGCTCTTGAAGCACATCATCACTCTTTGTTTTAGTGTTGAAACAACCATTTTATTTATCACAGGACTTCTCAAACATGCTCTGCAACTTAAAAATAGTAATACTGTAAAATTTTGGTGAAGACATTTTGCAAACAAAAACAACCTTGATGTTAATTTTGTTTGCCACTAATAGGCAGTATAAAAAATTGTTATAAAATTTTAATCATAAAGTATTTACCCTTAGAAATTATTTTAAATTACTGTAAATTTTATGGTCTTTTAAAGGAACTAAATTTTCTTATCACCACCTTTACTTGTACTGTAGAACCATCCTTATACAAGGATTGGATCTTGAACAGTGGTAACTATTTATTTACACCTAATACAAAAGTGATACATACATCCAAGACTTACTGTCCTTCAATACAGTCACCAGCATAGTGTACAACTCATTTTGGATGATGTGGAAGTTATAGGGCACCTATAGCAGCATCTGGTCTGTCGATAGTGGAACTGGTCTACTGCCGTAGTAATCTCTGGAACAGTTCTGAATCAAATTCTATGAAGTGATTCCTTCATCTCGAGGATTAAGTCAAAGTCACTAGCAGGGCCGGATTTAGGGGAGGGCAGGCGGGGCTATTGCCCCGGGGCCTCCACAACAAAGGGGCCCCCACAATAAAATTTTTACAAAATATCCTAACTTTCGCGGGTCGAATATATCGGATATATACATATATATATCAAAATATTCGGATATATTTTCAAAAATATGATGATCTTTTCAAACCCTGATTTGGGGCCTCCACTCCTTCGTTGCCTCGGGGCTTCCACACTTCCAAATCCAGCCATGGTCACTAGGGTCTATGTCTTTGCGACTTAGACTTAATTCGTTAGATGACGAAACCACTTTGTGGAATTCACTTCAGAACCGTTCCAGAGATTCCCGTGGCAACAGACCACTTGACTCAAACTATTGACAGAACAGGCGCTGCTGCAGGTGCCTCAAGGATTAAGTCAAAGTCACTTGGGCTTATGTCTCTGCGTCTTTGACTTAGATCCTAAGATGAAGAAACCACTTTGTGGAATTCTCTCGAGAACTTGTTCTAGAGATTCCTGCAGCTGTGAATCACTCCATTTGAACTATCAACAGAACAGACGATGCTACAGTTGTCCTAGGACATCAACGGGGGGGGGGGGGGTTGTTAGAAATGGCTTGTACACAAAGCTGATGGCTATATTGAAGGACAGTAAACTGTAGTAGTAGTATGTGTCGCTTAAAAGTGTAAAAAAAATAGTTGTCACTTATCAAAGTTCCAGCCCTGTTAGGATTTAAAATAATTAAATAAAAATGAATGATTATCTCCACTGGGGTTAAAATATAAATATTTAGCCAAGAAAAGTACTCTATAGCGCTCTTACTATTTGGAATTTGGTTTCCTCAAGTCCTCATATGGCAAGGATCAGAACTATCACAATAAAAGCTGCTACTATTTCTGTAACAGTTTTAAATGTTTACTTATTGCAAAAATTTTGGATGTTGAAGTAAAAACAATGCTATTCTGATACGAAAAAGTTTTAATTACTTCATATTATTACTGTCTTATTTTATATATTGATCATTCATATTGCGTTGATGAAACAACTTTCATATTACACTATGTCCTTAAATCAAAAGAAATTAAACTATGATAGGATGAGAAAGTAGCATAACTAATAGTCATAATTATTTATTAGGCCATTTTTACATAAGATTAAAGAATGAGTATGAAAAATTTTGATACTGCCTAAGTGAGAATTTGTTTGAATTGTATTGAAATTTCACAAATAATTGCATTAGCGGATAATTTCTTATTCAAAAAGTCGCAACAGAAATGTTTGAGTAGTCCTGAGTTTGGCATCAGTAATTTCATTTGGTGATTATTTCCTTCATGGAGCTTTAATCACGTTTCTTTGAAGTACATTTTTGTAATAATCATTTCTTTTGTGTGACATTTTCACAGTGTAGCTTGCATAAGGGGGTCAAGTTTACACTGCATCCCTGCAGAACAAATTAAGAGTGTACATTTAAAAACGGAAAAAATGCCAAATTGTAACTTTTTTCTGTGTAGCTGTATATAATATGACTGGAAAAAAAAATTCAGAATTCTGACTTTTAACTGCCAGTCTTTCATGTAAAATAATAATTAAAAAAGTATTATTTGTGCATTTTTTTATATCCAGAAAGGAAGGCTATGAGGATGCAGTGTCAAGAACACATTATGTATATAAGTACACAATCTGAGATCGTGCTCAAAGTGAGGAAGTTAAAATTTGAAAAAATAAAGTATCAATATGAATCCAAACGGTTTAGCAGTGATTATCAAGCGACTATTTTCTACACAAAGTTACTTAAATGATTCCTACTTTATTCTTTGGTAAGAGACTATTTTTTAAAACCTAATTACCGGTTTTTAACGACTAATAATAATTGAGGAAAGCTCAGTCACCAAGTGAGATTGAAAAGCACTGTCCAAAGCAAACTCCATACTGCCAGAAAACAATCTTTGGTGCTTAAAAGTCTTTGACAGCCTTATTATTCTAAAGTACAAAAAATACTTCATTCACTAAAAGTAGTGTTTTATACGAAATGTTGAATTACCGAACTTATATATTCTGGCAGATTTACATGGTAAGCTACCAAGTTTAGAATAGCATTTTTGCATCAATGAAATCTCACCTCGGTGGAGCACCTATGAAGGGATACTTAGTACCTAGTTGGTGCAAGGAACTATATCCCTAGTTTTATTTCTGCGAATATTTCGCGGGATTGTTGCCGTCATCTTTGTTGGTATCTGTTGACAATCCACATTCAATTTTTTTTAAATCAGTCCACTTGAATCGACCTTCCACTCTTTACCGTGAGCCTTAAAACTTATTGGTGGAGGTTTTAAGGATTAACGTAGTTAATAGACTTGATTAGATTAATTTCAAATAGTTGAGTTTTATCTGTAACAGTGAAATCAGAAGCAATCAGTTCAAGCCCATTACAGTGGAAGATGATGCTTTTGAATTGAATAAATGAGATGAAAAGATAAAGGTTTTTAAATTTTTAAAGTATGGCATAGTAACGGTATGGCATAAGTGAAAACAAACTTTTGATGAAGATTTTTTTTAACACAAAAGCTTTGATGACTTAAATTCAAAAAAGAAATTTGAAATTTTTAACTATATAATTTAGCTCAAATGACTTGTTGAAAATGACTAATTTGTTAAAGATGTATATTGAAATTTATCAGCTTAGCTTGGATGGGTTATTTCAAAATGACTAATTTGTTGAAGATGTTTGTTGTTACTTCATATTTATTGACTCATGTGGGAAATCAGACTTTATAGGGGTGCCCCCCCCCCCAAAAAAAAAAGATTAATTCAGATGACTTGAATAAAACAACCACATTTGCTTTAGATATTCAAACTATTCGAATAAATATTTTTAAAAAAATGAAAATTATTCAACTGACAAAGCTTAAATGATTCGTTAAAGATATCTATTCCATCAGGTTGTTCCAAACCTGATGGAATAGAGAAAAAAAAAACTCCAAATATTGTTTGACTTCAATTGAGGATAAAAAGTCCAGACTAGATTTGAGGGTATCCTGAATCATTTTGATTCCTACCCCATGGTGATCAATATTTTGTAACTTTCACCTCAAACGGTGAGGGTAATGGTAAAAATAGTTGCTTTTTAATCACAAATAGCCACATGCCTATGAGTGGTGAGGTTTCCGCGCATTCATTGCTTTGAAAATAATCTCTGATTGTGTGCTGGAATATGTATAAATATATGGTGATGTCAAATATATGCATTAATTGCCTTTACATGTATGCAAGAATATCGTGTTATATGGGCTGTTGTGAAGAAAAAACAAACTGAACGGGCTCAAGTGTAATAAATGATATTCCTTTTCGAAGCCTTCCTCATGTTGTCGTGACCCGGTGGCGTTGGATATGCTCAATGTTTCTTTTCTCTTCTACTTCAGAAAGAAGTACTTTTAAGCATGCTATGAGCTGTAAATTGTGCTGCATGGCACACTTTGTTTTTCACCTATTGTAAATTGTGCATAGCAACTATTTATAGTATTAGCTTTTAGAGAGTGGTTTAAAAAGATAGCGTATATAGAGTCTATTTTGCTGCATGCTTTGAAAATAATTGAACAGTTGTGAGCTATTGCATAAAACTATGTTATCTCCCCCCCCCTCTTTTTTTTAAAATTAACAGGAAACGCTTTGTAAAGGGCACAAATCATATAGATTTTTTTTTAATGCTTATTTTTTCTTTGTATTTTAGTGACTTGCAATAAATATTACTAAATTTGTTAATTGTTTGACAAAAGCTAGAATTTTGTTTTATTTAATTAGGGAAAAGAATCAATAAAAACAGATTAGCTTAGTTGAACTATTGAAAATGATAAATTTTTAACATGAAGTTATCCATAGTTAAAAATATCTTCTTTGGAACAAAGGAAATTTTTATTAATCATTTTTAGCTGGGTAAAATGTACAGACCAAATAACTTAGTACATTGTTTTAGTGCAGGCAAATTTGATTTTTGGCATAAGAGTTTTATCTTTGCATACGATAGAACTTGAACAGTTCCCATTCATTTCTTGAACTGCAATAAAAAAAAAAAAACATTCAAATAAATTAAATAGACTTTTAAATGTATTTATGTAAAATTCCTGAAAACGGGGCTTAGTTCAATGTAATATTAATTTGTTTTTGAAATGTTAATGAAAACTTCCTGAGCTGGCGCCAGTTAAATAATTCCGAGTTAAAATTAGTTCTGAATGTATTTAAGAAATTCCAGTAGTAAAAGTATTCTCAGTTAAATGTTTTCTAAGTATTTATTTTTTCAAAAATTGCCGTTTTCCGAATTAATCCATTAGTTATTGCAGAATTCGATTATAAGAATTGATGTAAAATATATTTCAGTCAGGGTTCATTAAGATGGGAGCTCAAGGGAGTATTCAGCTCTTACACTCTTTTTTTTTTTTTTCAATTTTATGTAAATAATCTCATATTGGATAGGATTCAGGACTGCCATAGCTGTCTGCCTTCTCCCAAATTCTCTAATGAAGTAAATATCTCCCGAATTTTCATCATAACAACCAAATTCCCTAAAAAAAGGGATTTTTCGCAAATCGTAATCGCGGAAACTAAATAAACCTGTATCGAAAATCGCGGTCGCAAAAATGAAATCTTTTTGAGACCAGTATGAAAATTGTGCATGTTGGATCATAAGATGTTCCTGATTTTTACCTGCTAAAAGGAATGTCTATTTTCACTTACAAAAGAAAACACACTAATGCTTCTTATAAAGCATTTTTTTTAAAGTAAAAGTTGTGTGTGTGTGTTTTTTACTTCAAAAAAAAGTGATAATAATATAAATTTCCGAATTTCAGGTCATGCTAGATTTCAGATTGCCGACGAGTTTAATTTAAGACTTATGTTTTAAAAATCCCATTTTCACTCAAACTTTGAATGTCAAATTTATTCATACAAAAGTCACCTAATTTTCATCTTTCAACGTTTGCAGCTACTGACTATTTCCGCATTAAAACAAGTTCTGAAGACTATATGGGCTCGCACACTTCTTCCGTTAGAATTTAAGCCCTAGTCTCAGCTGTTGTCAGTATAATTACCATGACATTTCTAATGGATAACTTGTAATGTTTTAAGAAAATGATATATATTTTTATACATATATTCATTACAATGTTGGACTTATTTCTCTTTCAACCGCTTTTGACTAAATCAAGTAGATAAACCAAGTTATACATTAAAGTTCATACATGTTTCGTTTTTCCCCTATTTATTTTCACTAGAGATGAGAAATCTTTAGACAAAAATATTGCTTGTCAAAAACAAATAATGTTCAAATTATCATTACGTAAAAAAATAACAATAAAATAATGATGATAATAATAAAATACGCTAATGCAAAGTCCCAATGAAATGTCCTATTAAATTCTAAAGCAATAGCTCACAACTGTTGTATTGCAATGTCTTCATCTAAAAAAAAATGTAGTGTCATATTTGCACTTAGACTTTCGATTTTCTTGCATATTTTTTCCCTTTGTATTTTCAAAGGAACAATTTTGAGCTGAAAAGACATTGTTTTACTAGCACCAATCATTCAACTTTTGTAATTGGCAGTCCATCCTTCAAAAAACGACTTTTTATCTTTCCTACAATATCAAATGACTATTTTGGTTAACTGTGAATTTTGCCATTTTTGAACATATGTTACGTCTATTTCAACATCATGCAATATTTTGGAACAAATGATTATTATTCAGTAGTTTAACTCATACAGTTGGGTAATTTCCTGTGTGGTTCATCAAAAAATAGTAGTGTACAAAAGAATTTCCTGTTTTGCTACAATTTTCTGTAGCATTACGACAATGAACTCGAGCCTTTTGTGGCTACACAAATGTTCTAGGTGGGGCAAATAGACAGGATAGCTAAAAGTGGCTCTGGAGTAGTGTTTTTTGCTGAGCCTTAGCACAGTGGTTCTCAACCTTATCCAACTCATGGACCCCCATTAACTATGCATGCAACAAACCCTATTGTTTTATTTAAATAGTATATTAATTAAAATTTAATTACATCTAGGTAGGTAATTTAAACTAAAATCAATTAAAATTAAAATTTTATGTCAATGGGCGTTTTATTACAAAGTTTTTATTAATCAAATATAAAATTGAAACGTCCAAGGAAAACATTAGTGAGCCGCAAATAAACCTCAACATAAAGAGTGTTTCTATGTTTGCTCTTCGAGTAAGTTAAACTTGCAAATCCCCTTTTTTCTCGGAAGTAAGTTGTTGTAAACTCGCAAAGGGTATATCACAGTTCTTTGGTTAATATCAAACCAGAAGTCCGTTAAAAAAAAATTACAATGCCTTTCTTCTTAGGAATTTTGCCCATCGCAAGAGATAACGCCTACCACTGGTTGAGAATCACTGTCTTAGCTCGTAATTTTTTAAAGCAACGACGGTTATATAAGTTTCAACCTGTTTTGCACATAATTTCTACTGCAATGTAAAAATTTCGTAAAAAATAGACCTAGTAACTAAAATATTGTTTAAAATATCCGGACTACTTTTAATTTGACTACGAAATGCTAATGCATATATAAAAACTATATGTCTACGCAGTGTCCCTCCTGGACCAACCACTGGCTACTGGCTTGAATGGACTGCCATAAGCACCTAATCATTTTATTTTTCTTCATTATTTTCTGTATTTATGTGTTATGAAGATTTTGTCCATGCAGCCGTCTTAACTTTCATCAAAATCAGTTACTATTTTATGCCATTTTTGTGTTTTGTAATCTCTGCATGGACATCATCTGCATATTCTCGGGCAGCCAAATAATTTTTGGTACCATGAGTTTGTAACCCCTGTTATTATTGTGTTAAGGAGTTCATACTACCTCATTATGTGCTCTATTTTCACTTTGTATTTTATTAGTTACGATTTTTCATGGCCATATGTCAGGTGTTTTAACTTTTTCTCAGGTTTTCACAGTTTTTTAACTATGGTTTTCTAGTTAAGTTCGAAAGCAGCTTAGAATTATGTAATTTTGTGTATATTTTTTAATATAATATTGTACAAAATTAACCTGAAGAAAAATAAATGTTTTATGTATAAAACCTGTAAAATTGCTTTGTGTTTCTTTTCTTCGATCAAATACCAAAGAGACGACTTGTAATAAGGATTAAGAGTCTTCTTAGGATTCTGCATCCGCAAGGGCGGATCCAGAAAATTTTGAAAGAGGAGGGATTCATTATTGTTATTTAACTCGTACTACGTACCTAATTAACACATGTAGGGGGGGGGGAGGCTGCCACAGCATTTTTATGAAGACAAAAAAAAAACTGTAGCCAATGAGGGGTAGGGAAAAGGCCCCGAGCCTGTTTCTTTCCTTTTACGTCACCCAAGGTAATCTAAATTGCGTTTTCAGAACTTAACTTTGGAAGACTTAAAGGTAAATGTTTCGAAACCATTTTCTTTGTTTCGCCATCGACGGTCGTCTTAAAACTACCCTTTTCAAAATTCAATTTTGTAAAACATCAGAGGAAAAGTCCCTAAACCCTATCCCTTCTCCTAACATTGCTTAAGATAGTCTACTATCGTGTCTTTACCTTTTCAAATTTGAAAAATATCCGAACCTCTTCCCGAAGATCGTCTAAAATTACATATTTAAAACTTCAGTTTCGAAAAATTTCCGGGAAAGAGTTCCGAACCCCATTCCTTCCGCTAGCGTCATCAAAAATGACCTACAATTGTGTTTTTAGAACTTAAATTCCGAAACATTGGTGGTTCAGAGTCCTCAAGAGCTGTCGTCCCCATCGCTTCTCCCTTTATTCCGCGCATTTTCTTCGTCCCTACTGAAAATCAACTTTCTTACTCTTACGTACGATTCTATCCGCAAAAATTACTAGACAAACAATTTACAGTGCATTTCAGTCGTAAAGAGCAAGTGATACAACGTAGTCAAATTGAAGTATAAATAAAAATGAATTTAAATTTACTAACATCCGTTTGGGGGCCATAGAAGCACTTGATTTCAAAGTTTTTGGCGAGAAACCAGACTCGTCTGGTTCAATGGGCTCATTACTCTTTTTATCGCCTCTTGCGACTTCTCGCTGTTTCCCAAACTTAAGAGACGATTGAATGGTACAATATTTCAGCTAAGAAAAGACATAATGCCTGCAAGGATAGCTGGATAGCCGAGCTATGCTTTATTCTGAAACTGGCCCCTCTAGGAGTGCTTCCAATCAAGCTCTAGGCGAGGAATTCTGAACAGCAGCCACTCGTTAACAGACAACTGAGTCACAGAAAATGGTAGCCACTTTCTACCTAGGTAGCAATTTTTACTTCTTTTTACAAAAAAAAGGAAGTATTGTATTCGCGAAAAAAATTTCACTTAAAAATCGACCTTAATTTTCATTTTACTCACCCTCGAATGAATATTGAGTTTTTTTTCCGACTCGACCACACGTGTATAAGTGCCTAATAAGAACGTATACACGTGAAATATCCATGACGATTCCCGAGTTAATTACAACGAATTTTCTCGTGACGTATGTATGTATGTCGCATAACTCAAGAACGGTAAGTCCTAGAAAGTTGAAATTCGGTACGTAGACTCCTAGTGGGGTCTAGTTGTGCATCTTTCCTTTTGGTTGCATTCGGGTGTTTCTAAAGGGGTCTTTTGCCCCTTTTTTGGGGGAAATCATTGTTAATTTCGATGTAAACTCAAGTGGTGTTATAATTTGGCGGACATTTGGCGATGTATCGCCAGTCTTTTGGTCGCATTTAGAAAGTAAACTATTGAATCACATTAAAATTGTCAGTAATGGGGAAATGACATTAAATTGGAGTAAAAGGAAATCATGTGATGAACACATCAGCTCGTTTTTAATATATTTAGCGCAAAAAAAAGGTAACCTTAAGGGAGTTTACTCTGAATTAAGTTGCCAAGAAGGAGTCGACTGACGCACTGAACGTCTCAAGATAGGATGCATATTGTCGTAGCATGATTTACTATATGATTTTAAACAAATAAAGAAACGCATGGTCCCCACTTCTGGCAACTGAGACTTTTTTCTGGTAGCCATTTTCAATGAAATGGTCGCCCGTTGGCCACTGGCGACAGCTAATCAAGAGCTTTAGCTTCCAATGATGGAAGTACCACTGGGGAAACTGCGGAGTCTCAGAGAGATGACTTTGAGTGTGATTATTTTTCCAACGTTTCAAGTTTGCTTTTGCCAAAGGTCGGATACTTTTCTAACAGCCCTTGTATGTGCCCCATGCTGAAATATGTAGTTAATTCTGGTGTCCCATATTCATATAAAAGAATATCTTTAAAAAATATAACACAGCGTTAGTATTAAGAAGAATATAAGCATTACAAATCAATTTTAACTGACGAAAAAACTTACAGTAAAAAAAATGGATCCATTGACAATATTTACGATAGTTATGTGAAAACGGAGCCTAGTAAGAATGTTAAAAAGTTAGGGATCCTGAAGAAAGTCGCATAGCGGTTCATAAATCCAGTTCACGGTCCTGTTGGTGATTGGCGAAGTTAAGGAAATGGGGAAGATCCGGAGGCTATCAGTGAAAATTTTCCGTATCGAAGTTCTAGGAAAGCATTTTAAGAGAGCATTGATGACGTTAGAAAAATGACGGACCCAATTCCCAGAAATTTCGAACCTCGAAGTTTAAGAAACTTCATATTAAATATCATCTTCATATTAAACTTCATGTTGAGATGCTCGTGGGAAGGATGGGGGATTCTCTGTTTTTTTTTTTTTTTTCGAAACTTAAAGCCTAAAAAGGCATTTTTTGCTTTGTTCAGTGACATTAGGGAAAAAGAGAGAAGGCACAAAGGTTCTCTCTGGAAATTTGAACTTTGAGGCTCTAAAATCACAATTTTGAGCTATCTTTGGAGATGTTACGGGAAAGGATCGGAGATTCGGAGTTCCTCCTCAAGCTAAAAAGCTATTAGTATTTTAAAGTAATCTTTGGACTGACCTATCATAAGAGAAACGGGGGGGGGAGCAGTAATTTCTTGTCGCTTGAAATTAAATAAGAAAAAAAAAAATCATGCTATTTTTGGTCAGTTGAGGAGGAGAGCAGTGAAGCGGCTCCCTTCCAGAAAGTTTTCGAAACTGAAGTCCAAAAACTGCAATTTTAAATTAACTTTGGTAACATTAGGAATTTGAGGACCAGAGGCTATCCTTGAGGAGGGGACAGTCTGGCTACACCCATATTCACAAGCAAATAATCTGAATTCTCAAAAAGAAAAAAAAATACTACAAGCGCTGAGCTTACATAGAAATTAAGTTATGCATCCCGTGCGCACTCAAACACCGAACTTTGGATTTTTCTTATTAGTGGACTGCAATTCAAAAGGAGGATAGTATGTAAAGGAAGGTACTTCCAAATTAATAGTTTTTGTTGGACAAGTGGTACAAATTGAAAAGAAAAAATAATTTTTTTTGGACGGGAAATGACGTTGCAGTCCTGCTTTTCTATTCCAGTACTGCACAAAAAAAAAAGGCAGTTATAGTTACGATTAATAGTAGCATTCCTAGTTTGCTATGTTCTAGTTGAGAGAGAAGACTGTTTGACTATACATTACGGCAGTAGAAAGAAGCTGTCAGTTCCAGCGCCAAGTTACATCACGTGTGTGAACATTTCTCTTAGAAAAGAACGGGAATTATAACGCGGAAAGACGAAGAAAGTGACTCTTCATCAATTTCGAAATTGATGTACTGGTGAACTCCGGCTACGGGCTACGGAATCCAGTACCGACGGACACTGCTGCTTACCGCTTAATTTGTAAGAAGTCTACGCAAAGAAAGCATGAGTTGAACTTCCATTCAAATTAAGTCCTCTGCTCTGCCTGTTTGTAAGTAAGTTCTTCGGACGTGAGAACCGAGTAAAAAACAATCCGAAAGCTATTGCAACCACTTCCGTCCAGTTCTGACCTTCACTACTGAGGATGAAAGGGTGGAGGAATGCAAGTCTATGGAGTTCTTTAGAATTCGAAAATAGCGGTCGGTAAACAATAAAAGAGAAATGGTTCCCAATCCGACTAAGCGCTAATGAGAGAAAGTGAAAACCAATTTCTACGACAAGTCTTTGATGAATCTACTCGACCTTGGTCGGGCAGTTGTTTGCTTTTCTTTCTCTCCACAGGTGAACTGCGGTGCACCAGTTGCGTAATTTCTCATGTAGGGGTGGGGCAGAACAAACGAGCGATGAATTAAGTTCTGTGTGGTTTTCTGAAGGGAAGTTTTTTTGCTCGTGCAGGGAAAAGAATAACCTTCGGAAATGTCGCAAGAAAAATTATTCCGGCGCATAATGTTTCTTGACATGAACACGATTGCTTCTAGATTTTACTTTGAAGCAATGGCGTAGTTTGGAAATTTGATGACCGAAGAAGATTGGCGCTCTCGAAAGCTTCCAATGCTTTTTTCAGACTATTTGCTCCAGGAGGGCACTGTAGAAACTAAATGGGAAGACATATTTAAATAATGTTGTTGTCGTGTGGGTGGTGGGCAGGGGCACTCCGAACTCAAATTTTCCGGAGGGCGAAAATTCTCAGTTTGCCGAATGGAACTCCAAGTTTTGCCGAATGATAAGTTTGCTGAATGGAACTCCAAATTTCGCCGAATAATGATAATGTTGCGAATAGAGTTCCAAATTTCGCCGAATGATGATAATTTTGCTGAACGTCAGACAAAATTTGCAGAGTAAGAAAATTTTTAAAGGTCACGGTGACCTCCTGTGAACTCCCTTAGGGCACCCCTGGGTGGGTGCGATTGCCTCACAAGGAGGGTGTAATCTTTACTAATAATAAAGCTGAAAGTCTCTCTGTCTAGTTATCTCTCTGTCCGGATCTCTGTCTGTCTGTCAGGATCTCTGTGACGCGCATAGCGCCTAGACCGTTCGGCCAATTTTTATGAAATTTGGCACAGAATTAGTTTGTAGCATGGGAGTGTGCACCTCGAAGCGATTTTTCGAAAATTCGTTTTTGTTCTTTTTCTATTCCAATTTTAAGAACATTTTCCCGAACAAAATTATCATAAGATGGACGATTAAATTACAAAGTCATCATAACGTGGAACCGTAGCCAATTGGCGAGAAAATCATAATACATTATTTGTAAATATACAGGTGAACCAAAAGACCTTTTAATTTTCTACTACGGGCAAAGCCGTGCGGGTGCCACAAGGAATAAATATTTTAATAATCTGGATCTGGAGTCGTGGGTTAAATTCCAACAAAAAAAAAAATATTTTGATGCATAAATAGCCACCTAATGGGTAAGTACTGACATAAAATTGAAAAGTACAGGAGCTAAACTCCTGTGAGCTCCCGTTCCTGGATGGATTAAATATTTCTAATTTTTAAAATATCTTGATACGAAGAAACTATGTCTGAGATTAAACCAGGTCTAGGTTAGTGTTTAGAAAGTTCAGATTATTCAAATGATGTGTTGGCTACTCTCTGCCTGAGTAAAAAGGGGAGAGGGACAGACTGAGGAATTCATTAGAAGAAATTAAAGTCCTTATTCCAATGTTCAAGTGAATCAACTGAAGTAACAGGTGGAGTAGATGAACTCGCATGGGATTATGCGAAGGATTTAATTTTAATGAAAGGACTTTCGAAAATTTAAAGGCATCTTCTGGACAAGAACCGCTAATTTGGACTGAAAAAAAAAAGTTGATTCCTCTCACCAGTTGCATACCCATATCTTACATCAAGTGTCAAATGTGAGGAAGACTTTTATACAATAAACTCGTTTCGTACTTTCCTTTGTTCGTTAGTTAGCATCCACATACTATCAAATTTGGTATTTATTAATCTAGCTATTCGTTCGATTAGAGCATTTGAATCTGAATTCTTTCTTGGTTTGTGATTAACTAGTGGCCATCACTCATCTCTGCCGTTGACACCCAGTCTCAAAGACCAAAAAGGAAAATGATGTAGATTCTGAGTGTAAGTTCTGAAGGGCGGGGGGGGGGGGGTTCACCTCGATGAGAGGTCACTGTGACTTCCCAAAACTTTACCAAAAAGTAAACTAAGAGTTATTACCTTTTCACAAGAGACAGATAAGATCAAAAATGGAGATGCTACCTTTTCGAAAAGATAAACGACTCAAATGTATTTAATTGTAATCTCAAACGAGGTATTGCAAAAATAATTATATTTACTTTAGGAATCGTATTATATGTCTTTTAAAAGGACTCATAATCGTAATTTTCTGTAATTCTCCCTTCATTTTTACTACCTTTTATAAAAAAGGAAGTATTGTATTCGCGAAAAAATTTTCACTCAAAAATCGACCTTAATTTCCATTTTACTCACCCCCGAATGAATATTGAGTTTTTTTTTTCGACTCGAACACACGCGGATAAAGGCCTAAGAACGTATAGACACGTGAAATATCCATAATGACGATTCCCGAGCTAATTACAACGAATTTTCTCGTAACGTCTGTATGCACGTATGTATGTATGTGCAGATATGCGTATGTCCGTATGTATGTTGCAAACCTGAAGAACGGTATGTCCTAGAAAGTTTAAATTTGGTACGTAGACTCCTAGTGGGGTCTAGTTGTGCACCTCCCCTTTTGGTTGCAATCAGGTGTTTCTAAAGGAGGCTTTTGCCCCTTTTTTGGGGGAAATCATTGTTAATTTCGATGCAAACTCAAATGGTGTTACAGTTTGGCGGACACTTGGCGCTGTATTGCCAGTCTTTTGGTCGCTAAGTTTTGTCGCCAACTTGGTGACAAATTTGGCGATTTTTTTGAAAAATCTGGATTTAATTTGGCCATTGTTGGTGATATTTAGAAAGTAAACTATTGAATCACATAAAAATTGCCAATAGTTGGGAAATAACATTAAGTTGGTGTAAAAGGAAGTCATGTGATGCACATATCAACTCGTTTAATCATAACTGTAAGGACGGACAAACTATCGTACTCCTTTCAATTGAGGACCATATAAAAAGCCGTTTTCTTCTTCCTCCTCCATCGTGTTGGATCAAAGTTACATAACCCTGAATTGTCACATCCATTTAAGAAGGTAATAACATTTTCTAGCTCCCCCTTTTTTCCCCCGCTTTTTCTACTACAACTATTTCATCTTTCGCCTTTCTCCTGTCACATACGAATTCCCATCAATGTAGAACTTTTGATAGTTGAGGTCAAACGTCATGTAAGCTTTCGCTTCTTCCTTTTTTTTTTTTTTTTTTCATTCATAATCTTTATATTACTTAATGTTTAAGTTTATGTTAGCTTTGCAAGACTTAGTAAACGAATTTCAAAGCTTGAAAATTTCTTTTAAAGAAAGACGTGACTTATTTTATTCTTTGCAGGATATGTCTCTGCAATCAATATATGTTTTATTTTATCTTCTTTCCGCATTACGGAGCATCCCACTTGACACACATGAAATGAATAAATTCCTTTATGCAACAAAGTAAACAATGGAAATCAGTTCGCTAATTCGTGCTTGATATACGTTGTTTGTTAAGGAAAACTGTTCCTGATTTTTTTAAAATTCATGAACTGGGTGGAAAAAATATTGAATTTTATAATCGTATCAAATGATGTCTGTTAACATTCCAAATCTCCTGTTCTCAATATTTTTATTCATAAACGTTTTTGACAATGCACAAGACCTAAGGAGCTCTAATATCCGTGAACTAGAAATACCAAATTTCCGGAAATTTTAAGACGTCGGAAAGAAAAAAGGTTTTTTTTTTTTTCCTGGGAAAAATGGAAATTTCATTTTTTTTACAAATTAAAATACAGTTTATATACTTGTTATGCTTTCTTAGAAATCATAAAAAAAAGTTAAATATTAAAAAATATATATGCAATCATGTTATTCTTTCTTAATCTATTTAAAAAATAGATTAAGAAAGCACGTAGCTTTCTTTTACCGAAACACCAAACATTCTCCGAATTACTCTAGCCATCATACAACCGTTTATTCAGAATAAAATTTGATTTTTAAAAATAGTTTAATCAAATATTTTGACAGATTTTATTTATTTATTTTGTGAGATTTTCAACAGAAAGCTTTTCTTTTATTTTAGAGTCACATGCATTTATATATATGGATGTACATACTTTATAAACACTCATTAAATGAAAATATATTAAATTTTTTACTAAAATATTTAAACTAACTAATAATATTCATATACTAAAACAATCCCGTGTTTACATAACAATTTTAGTTAGAAGAGTAGCAAATTATACCTTGTTGTACAGGATTTGTTGTGAGATTAAATAGTTTTACAACTTGCATTATCAAATTAAGTGTTTTCATGTGGGATACTGAACGTAAAATACTTAATTAAAAAACAATGGAATGAAAGTATTGTAAATTTTTAAATATATTATTTTGTGCTAAAAATATTGACATATTCTATTTTCCCGAGTGAAAATGAACCCCTTCGAAAGAACCGGTTTTCCCCAAAATTCCAGTTTTCTTTTCTTCTCTTCTTTTTTTTTTTTTAGACTGTTACCGTCTCTACCGTAAAACAATTTTTTTTTCAGAAAGATTTTATCACTTCAAGAATTGTAGTTCAAATTGAATGAAAAAAAAGAAAGAAAAATCTTTTTATATTTCAGAAAAAAAAAGACTAATAAAACAATTGATATTATTATTGCTTTTTTATTACAAATAAATCACTAAACGTGCTTAATACATTAGTTGCTGAAAATGGAACTAGAAGTATCAAAAGCTGAATTCACATCACACAAAAATAAACAAAAAGTGAATTTAAAATTTTTCCCCAAAATAGTTACTAATAGTGCAAGAATCTTAATAGGTGACTTTCAGACTTCTCATCGGTATTTTAACTTTAATATTAATGAAAAAGAAAGTACTAGATTTTTCACAATTTAATTACTGTCTGACAAAATCAGATTATAGGTTCTCCCCCCCCCCTTAAATTTATTTATTTATTTATTCATTTATTTTTGCTAAACATATTG
Organism: Uloborus diversus; assembly: GCF_026930045.1. Classification (NCBI taxonomy): domain Eukaryota; kingdom Metazoa; phylum Arthropoda; class Arachnida; order Araneae; family Uloboridae; genus Uloborus; species Uloborus diversus. The sequence continues at coordinate 99,686,319 of NC_072739.1, read as the reverse complement.
TTTTAAGATAATGGCTTTCAAAAGTGTTTATATACCATATTTTGTGTTTATGTACCATTTTTATTTGTGTTTATATACCATATTTTGCGGCTCTGATAGCCAATGGCTGCTATTCAGAATTCTCAGTCTAGAACTTTACGGAACGCCCATTTCAATCAAGTGGGGACAATTAGCAGTTATATTAGTTATACACTAGAACCTCCATTAAGGGACACCTCCGAATAAGGGACGCCTCTATTTAAGGGACATTTTTTCTGGTCCCAGTCCCTTTGAATAGGGACTTCCATGTATTTACCTCTAATTAAGGGACGCTCTGTTTAAGGGACAGTCACAAAACAAAAAAAAAGCAAAAAAATGCAAGAAATAATGTATAAGCACATAAGAAATAGTGAATTTACTAGAATTAAAGTTTCACTTTTTCTCTAAAAATTAATTGAGGAATTTTTGACATAAACATATGTGAAGGAAATAAGTAATGTATTGTAAAAAAAAAAAAAAACTTGCTGAAATTAACATGCATAATTTGTCCTCTCAACACTTTATTCAAGTAGGTTCAGGGCCGACGAAGAGTGCACAGTAACTAATTAGCTTTGTATATGAAACTTAAAAAATTTGAACATTAATTGTAATTCACATAGTATTATATTGTAAATTGCATAACATAAAGCAAATACATGTAATGAATTACTTCATAATTATTTCTGTATGGTACAAAACTTTGCCACTACAAAAAACTTCATTAAATTTTAATTAATAAAATAATATAAAATTTGAATAATTATGAATTTTACTTAACATAATGAGACATTTCCAGTATTTAATCTTAAGTGTTAATAGTTAATGTTTATTGTGATATTATACTACTTAGTACACAGCATGCATCAGTTCATCCACCTCCGAATAAGGGACACCTCTATTTAAGGGACAAAATGTCTGGTCCCCTTAGTGTCCCTTATTGAGAGGTTCTACTGTATAATAATCCTAAGAACAATACCTTCTTTGTCAATGTGATTGCTCAAAAGGAAAGGAATTCTGTAAAAGTCGTTTCTCTGCCAGTACAGTGTCAATGCAGCAAAAACAACCTATTATCACTACACTTGTTCGACATTTTCACAAAAATGGCCGGCACGTGCGGTGGCTTAAGCGAGTGACCAAGCAGGTGTAATGTATCCAATTGTCTTCATGTTACTTCTTATGCTTTATAATACTTATTTGAAATATATCTGTGTTTTCTAAGTGAAGCGTCTAATAATAGTCCCTAATAAATTTAAGCAGAAAATAGGGCCGATGCAGCACAAATTTATTATTAGCTGCATTTTTTAAGGTAAGTTCCTGAACATGTGTAGAACGAATCCTGAAAAGTCCTTTAAGTTCCCACGTGAGCTTCTATCCAAAATAGCGAATCAAAGATGGCCGCCTGGTACATTTTGCTTCCCTTATATCTAAATCAAAAGTGAAGATTTTTCAGGTTTTGAAAAAACTTATAGATTTCAGAAGTAATATTGTTTCAATACATAACCTAAAACAACCAATAAAAAAATTTCACATTTGTTTTGCCACCAAAAACAGAAATTCCTGTGTTCTACGTAATGTGCTGCATAAGATAATAAAATAAAAAAAATTATGATATTTTTTAAAAATATTTTCATTTATATCTAAGTCATTAGTTTTTATTCTTCAAATTTTGAAAAATGTTACGTATACTTTGTTTAAATTGATACCGGCATTTTCCCATAAAAAGCTATAAACATATATGATCTGAAAATTGCGCTTTTTGTCTAAAATGCAAAATTTTCCTTTTCAAAAAATCATTGCTGATCTGCTAAGCTCCTTAAAACTACCATAAATCGTAAAATGGTTCCAAATTTCTTTTTTGATATTAAGTGAGAGTTAAGAAAATAGTAATAACATTCATAACTCATAGTAACAATAAAAAATTCGTCAAAAATAGTTCTAAACTTTTATTTTTGATTAAGAAAAGATCATTGTTATCTTAAAATCGTATTTTTTGTGCATTTTAGATAGCAAATAGTTATTTAAAAATAATTTTTTTAAAATGTATTTCCATATAATTATGTAAACAGAATAATATATATTATGGAGAGTATTATATAATAAAAATTACCGCCTTCAACTTTAGGAAGTTATTTTGGGAGTTGGAGGTTAAACTTCGGAAAAAAGTAATTATTAAGAAATGAATGTTCCGCTCAGTCTTCCACAGCTTTTCATCAGGATTGCAGCTGTTCTCAAATCAAACAATAATTTTCGAGATCATCTCAAATATGAATTTTCCCCTCAACTTCTCTCGCTTCTTGATCGGGTTTCTCTGAGAAAGGATAAAAAAACCAATTGTGGCAGTTATCTTTAAATCAGTAGAGCCTTCTGTTAAGCCGCCACCAATCTATTCGTGCATATTATAAAAGAAGGATTTCTTATGCACACGTTGGCATGGGATGAGTCAGACGTAAAATGACATATGCCTCAAATACGTCAGGTTTCTTCAGAAAAAACTTGTCTTTATTGAGGCTTTGGTTTTTGATGGATACTCTAGTGCATTACCAACTAACATTGTGAAGAAACAAAGTAGGGTAGTGCCGAAAATATCTGAGACTATTCCTTTTTGAATAAAATATAGAGACAACGACTAAATAGACCACCTTTTTGCGGAATTCTGAGAACAAATCAAGATTAAAGCAAATTATGACGGAATACTTCCGATTAGAAGGAATCACTGTTGTACAACTGGATAAGGACGCCTATGTATTGATTTGCTCAATTGCAATCAAAACAAGCTAGAACAGCACCAGACCAGTCACAGTAACAGGTACTTATACAGATCTGCCCTCGATTCTAATTGAAAGAAAAATGTCTGGGACATCACTGTACTTTTTATTCTCAAACCAATTTTTTACAAAGAAAAATGCTTTAATATATTGAAAATACTAGAAGCCTTGGGTAGCTTGAAGGATCCTCTTCTTTTTCTAAACGCAGTCACAGGATGTGACTCCACGTCAGCTATATTCAGAAAGGGTAATTTTGAGCTTTCAATTTGCTACAGGAAAATCTCAAACTGCTTTCTCTGATCTCACAGCTCAGTAGTTTTCAGCTTGACCCATCCATGAAAGGTCAACCAGATTGCAGAAGTGTTGCTAAAACATCTTTTTGGTGGGAGTAACACTTAATTCTCTAGACATCTTCCGATACAACCGTTATAATAATTAAATAACTAAAACTTCTTCTTCAAAAATTCAAAGTCTGGCAACTCTTCCACCCACAAGTCACAGCATCCATTTTGTGTTTATCCAAAAGTACAACAGTGGCTTAAGAAAAACATGAATCCAATTAAATGGGGATGTGTTATGAAAGGAGGTGGACTGTTCACAACGCATTTGTCACTCACCGAAGCTTCCAAAGGAATTTTACATTCAATGCTTTGTGACTACAATTAACAGTAATTATGTGAGACAGTGATCTAGATGCCAATGAAAATGCAAACCTTTAATGTTCTCAAGTTTTGCATGCATTGTTTAGGTGAAGCATGTAAAAATTCAGTTTCTGTGCACAGTTTCAAAGATGAGGATGATGATATTGAATGATGATGCTTTTTATTCTAGATTTTTTACTTTCTCTTTATATAATTTACACGTTTATCAATAAGATATTATGTGTCAGTTTTTATTGTACTAAATGAATGATATTCTGCAATTTTTTTGAAAATTCTTTATAAAATCACTTTTTTTCCCTTATCATATTCTCATTTCAACTCACTGTTATGTTGAATAGAAAATTTTTTATGCAGCAAAAACAAACATGTAATACAAGGAAAAAAAATGCACATTAGCAACAGCATTTGTTTAAGAAAACAAATAATGACTGAAACTGGGGGTTGAAAATATGCAACGTTATAAAATGCTACTAAAATACCATTAAGTTTAGAGCTTTCAAAAGCAAATATTGCCTTTAATTTAACGGTTCATTTATAAAAGAATTCCATTCTTTGTTCATTAGCAGTAAAATATTCCATTACAGAATCGAAAAACGTATTGGATGAGTTGTTTTTAAAAGGGTATATTTAGGGATGTATTCCTAATAATAATAGCTAAAACACGAGTAACAGCAGGAAGGAGGGGGGTGGGGGCCATGTGGCTCTGGCTCCGACATTGAAATTTTTAGCAACGCGGTGCTTTGAAAGCCTTTATTCTCATTCGGAAGATGCGCCTGCGTCACCGATTATGAGAATGGGAAACCCTTCTAAAGTTTTTGCATATTAAGATCAAAGACCAGCATTCTGCGATAGAGAATAGCTATCGACCATCTTGGAACAATAAATGCTACATCGACCGAAAGCCATCGCCTGTTACCATCGTGAAGACGAAAACCATTCGTCAGCGAAATGACAACAGCAAGCTGATAAAGCGCGGTTAAAAAGGATCAAATAAAAGTTTTAAAAAGTTATGAAGAACTTAAAACAAATCTCATCCTGAAAAACTTTATTAAAAGATAGTTTAAAATTATTCAAAATCCAAAAAAAGAAAAAAAAGGCTAAATAAAAAAAGCCAAGACAATTTTTTTCAAGCCAACTGATTTAAATGGCCAAATTTCTCGAATTTGGCTCAAAAAAAAAAAAAAAAAAAGCCAATCTAGCAACCTAGCAACCCTGCTTCCCTATGACGGGAACTGCTTGCTTGGTTTCGAATCTAAAGAAGCCCCAACAGCGGTCTTTTATCATTGGATAGGAGCGACGGCGTCAGTGTGTTGTCATAGCAACAACCCTTCATTTCTTGCCATGCATGGGCTGCAGTGTGGATTTCTCTTTTCTCGCCCGAGGTTACGTTTTCCCGGGAAACTGCATTGAGCGACTAATAAATGTTTTTTAAACTTGTTTTAAGTCAAAGTCAAGATAAGAAAAAACTTATAATTCATACTTTCTGTCAATTATGAGCATACAAATGAGAAAGGAAATTTTATTTTTTGAGTGCCTAAGCTCTGCTTGGTTTGCATGGACGGATCGCACGTGAAAAACGGCAACTTTGAAAATAATATAATAATCCTTGTAGGATATTTGCACAAAAATAGGAATTTTCTAAATAGAAAATAATGATAATAAAGCTTAGAATATTATCTTCTTGTAATTGCTCAAAAGGAAAGGAATTCTGTCAACGTCGTTGCTCTGCCAGTACAGTGTCAATGCAGAAAAAACAACCAATAATAACTACACTTGTTGGACATTTTTACAAAAATGGCAACTTTCTAAATAAAAAAATATATATAATAATCCTATGGAATAATACCTTCTTCAATGTGATTGCTAAAAATAAAAGGAATTCTGTAAAAGTCGTTTCTCTACCAGTACAGTGTCAATGCAGAAGAAACAACCGATTGCAACTACACTTGTTGGACATTTTTACGAACTGGCAACTTTCTAAATAAAAAATAACATAATAATCCTAAGAACAATACCTTCTTTTTCAATGTGATTGCTCAAAATGAAAATAATTCTGTAAAAGTCCTTTCTCTGCCATTACAATGTCGAGGCACATAAAACAACCTGATATCGCCGTACTTGTAGGACATTTGCACAAAAACAGCAAATTTCTAAACAGAAAATAATAATAATAAACCTTAGAATAATACCTTCTTCTGGTGGTTGCTCAAAAGGAAAGGAATTCTGTAAACGTCGTTCCTCTGCCAGTACAGTGTCAACGCAGAAAAAACAACCCATAATAACTACACTTGTTGGACATTTTTACAAAAATAGCAACTTTCTAAATAAAAAATAATATAATAATCCTAAGAATAATAACTTCTTATGATTGCTCAAAAGGAAAGGAATTCTGTAAAAGTCGTTTCTCTGCCAGTACAGTGTCAAAGCAGAAAAAACAACCGATTATAACTATACTTGTTGAACATTTTTACAAATAGGCAACTATATAAATAAAATATAATACTCCTATGGAATAATACCTTCTTCTTCAATGTAATTGCTCAAAAAGAAAGGAATTCTGTAAAAGTTGTTTCTCTGCCAGTACAGTGTCAATGCAGAGAAAACAACCTGTGATCGCTACACTTGTAAGACATTTTTACAGATATGTTCAATTTTTAAACAGAAAACAATAATAATAACAATCCTAAGAATAATACCTTTTTCTTCGCAGTTATCTTATAACTGATTTTCAAGCGTTTTTTGTAATAATAAACTGAATACGTTGACTTAACGGAATAGTTTAAATGGGAAACTAGACATCATTATAAATTTTGCATTTATTTTTAAAAACATACTTAAAAAAACCAAGGAGAGGGTCATGAGGGTCATGCCCCCCCCCCCTCCCCCTAAACCGTCAACAACAGAGTATCCGGCTATATTGTGTTCAACCACTTTATGCAAAAAATGTAAACAATTACAGTATCTTTTCAATTCATTAATTATTTTTTAGCTTTTGAACCACTCCGTAAATAAACTAGTATGTTGTGGCCATTACGAAACTTTCTTCTATATTTTTCCTTTTTCTGATCCCTCCCCATGCTTGACGAGGAAGCAATATTCCTAACAAAAACAAAATTACACATGCAAAAACTTGACGACCATCCCAATGTCTGAATTATTGTAAAAACAAAACAAAGAGCGAAAATTGAAAGTTACTTTAAAATCCTTACTTGAATTAATTACAAATATTTTATTTATTAACAAACATAAGATGGCAACAGTTAAAAATTTTAAATCATTGAGATAATATTTCCGATCATTTCCATACAATTAAAATCACGAGAAGTACGCAGACGACAATCTAATACGATTTATCTTTCTTTTTGTTGTATTAATAAAGCTATTTTTCTTCGGAAAAAAAAACACCTTGGAGCGATTGGAGTCAAAATTGAACCAAAGCCTGTTTACGTATGGATTCACATATATTCCAAATTTCAACCAGAACGTAGCATTACTTCTTGAGATAGGGCACTCACAATGGAAAAAAAGAACGGGCGATTGCGCTACCCCCTTTTTAGCTGTTGACACCAAAATAAAATCAGCTCTTATACCCACTAAGGGCTACTTGTCAAAAATTTTTTGTTTGATTCCGTTCGTTATTTCTTGAGATACAGCAGTCACAATTGACGACAAAAAACGTTCTATAACTCAACCCCCGTTTGAGCTATTGACACCAAAATTGAATCAGCACCTGCTCCTGTTAGGGGCAAGATATGTATCAAATTTTGTTTGATTCCGCCAGTTACTTCCTGAGGAATAGCAAGCACGCGTAACTCAAAAAACGTCCCATTGCTCCACCCCCCTTGGAGGAATTCGCGCCAAAAACCAATGGGCACAAGTTCACATAGGGGCACATATGTGTACCAAATTTCGTTCAATTTCATGCGGTAGTTTTTGCTGTAGAGCGGCCACAAAAAACTGGTCACACACAGACGTGACACACATACACACATACACACACAGACAGACAGACATTTTCCAAAAATAGTCGAAATGGACTCAGCACACCTCAAAACGTTCGAATCCGTCAAAATTCGAAATTCGAAAATTTGCACGAATCCAATACTTTCTTCTATATATTAGATATAGAAGAAAGTAAAAATCAGTCCCCAATTTAATTATAATGGTAAAAATCACCGCCCCCCTTCAGCTCCATATGTAAAGCTTTTGTTTCTGCATGTTTTATCTCACGTAATAAAAAATAAAATAAAAAACAAATAAAGCACACGCACATGTAACGATGTAATTAACGTAAATAAAAAAAAGATTCTTAAAATACTTCATAAAAAAAAAAAAAAACAATAAGCAGGTGTGATTCAGAAGATTTTTTAAAAGAAATTATTGGTTCAGGGAGTTTTTATTCAGTACGAAAAGAGCTTAAGAGTTACTAAGTTAAAATACTCAGTACAAATGTACTGCCAGGTCTAACAATATTTGAGATGTTATACGCAAATGAGTCTTCTTTTTCTTTACTTTCGAAAATTCACGTTGCCTGCTAGTCAAGACTTATTTAAAATTGTAGTTTAAAATTCTCAGAGCAATGCTCCAGCTTGGTCTAAAATTTACTTCTATTATCGATTTCGAAACTTCCTTAGTGTGGCAAGTAATCTTCCTATTAAAAATCGTCTCGGAAGTTCTTACAAAATTCCAGCATCCGAAAAAGGAAAGAGTCGGTCGTCGTAAATTCAGATAATATGACTGTAGGCATCTGTAGTACATTTAAGGTAAGAGATGGTTTCAGAGATTCTCCTACGGAAATTTTTCGGAACCTGCATTTCTAAAAACTTAATTTTAGGCGATCTTCGATGATGTTGAGAAAAATTTTAGGGGGGAATTTGCACCATTGAACTTGGATGGGGGGCACCCCTGATGAGGAGGGCTTGGCAAGTTGAAATGTTAAGAAATTGGAGGCGTTCAAAAAATTTTTCAACAATCTTTAATGATGTTGAGGAGGTAGTGTCCAGAGACCCTCCCTCGTAAATTTCTTAAACTTGAAATATTAAATAAGCAATTGTATGCCTTCTGTGATTACATTGAATTAAAGGCTCGAGGATTTTTTCTCAGAATGTTTTCGAAATTTGAAGTCCTCAAAACGCATTTGAGGCTATCTTTGAGGATGTCGGGAGGGTGTAACCGTACGAGAAATGTCTTCAGAAAATTGTTGATATCGAAATTTTGAAAACTAAATGTTAGGTTATATTTTGAGACGTAAAGAGAGGGGTCTGCCTTGAAAATTTTTCGATATTGACAAGGGGAAAATCTAATACTCTTAATCTAATCTGAAAATCTAAAAATCTCATACTCTGTTTTTGACGTTACGGAATGGAAAAAGGTTTGGGGAATTCCCAGGAAATTTTCGAGTTTGAAGTTTCAAAAACGCAAGTTTTAACAATCTTCGACGATGCTAGGAAAAGCGTGTTTCGGGGACTCTCCCTTGATTTTTTTTTAAAATTGAAGTGCAAACTAACAACGCAATGTAGGCCTGTTTTTTATGACGTTGAAAAGGTGAGGTTCGGGACTCTTCCCAGGAAAATTTTCGAAATTAAGTTTCAAAAATGTAACTTTAGAAGATACCCGATGTTGTTAGGTACATCACCCCATAGGGCCCCCCTTGTTCCTATCATTGCGATGACTAACCAAACATCAACTTTTTCCGCCCGAGATTGAACTGGGGACCTTGTTGTTAGGTACAGCAGGTTCGAAAACTTTCATCCGTAATTTTTTCGAAATTGAAGTTCCAAAAGGTAATTTTAGGCTATCTTTTGGTGAGTGTAAAGAATGGATTCCGACTCGGTAGCACCCTTAAAAAATGTTGTGGGATCCCACGCAATGACGAGACTCACTTTAAATGTTGTTATTAAGTTCAATGTTGAGTAAGAATGCGGTTTGCTAATGTAGAGTAGGAATGTAGTTTGGTATTCAAATTTAGCTATGTTTTATTCCAGTATGTTGAGGCTTTTAAATATTTCCACGTCTAGGTTTTGGAAACTTATTCTAATCACGGAACCACAACAACACTGTTGTGACGAAAAAAGTTTAAAAAAACGAATTTAAAAAATCAAAAAAGCATATTGAGACTTTTTTTTGACGCAAAAAAATTATTGTGCCTTCACCCCCCCCCCCCCCCCGTTATTGCTATGTAAGGTCTTAACGTCTCCCAAATTTTAAGAAAAGTGCCAAATTTTAAAGACTTGGCACGAAATTGAAGGTAATACACGCGATTAAATCGCGAATCGCGTTTTTCAAATTCAATGGTTTGCTGTAGTACTCAAAAGGGGTCACCTACTGGTTATAAGTATATTTCAAACGATAGTTTCCCACTTAAACTTATATAACTAAAAACATTGAAAATAACTGAACGCGTCAAATTATTGTTTTGTCGCTCCTGAAAAGTGCCATTTTTCATATTCGTTAGTTTAACAAGTGGCCAATGATATCTTCCATTATTCACTGAAACTCGCCAAATTTGGTGACTTTTCTTAAAATTTGGCAAAAATTTAAGACCTTATATTACGATAACGGGAGCTCGAGAGCAAATAATTTCATGTGTCCAAAAACATGTTTTACTATACTTTTTTCATTACTATATACTTACGTATATGTAATTTTTGTTCATTATTACACTATCGTATGATTTCCTAGTAAGTTGGGAAGGTATATTTCAAAATAATTCTATTTATGCGTATATCAATAGTTTGATGTCACGTGAAAATTAACTTAGAGTTAAATTACTACATCAATTTGCTATTCATCAGGTCCCTTCTTTAAGTCCTAAGTAGAGAAAATGTCTTCAAATCATACCTGATAAAACTCTTGTAATCTTCATATGTATAAAACGTTGTCAAAAAAAAAAAAATCATGATGGAAGGATAGATTTAGAAAATTTTACACTGAAAAAACGTTCAAATAGCTATGTTTGTTTAAAACAACAAAGAACTGTAAAATAAAAGCATTTTTTTTTTTCGTTGGCAATTTAGATTTTCAAATTGACGACTGAAACAGAACAAAAGGTCTGTGGAATTTCGGGAAGGAAAAAAAGTGCACCACGTAGTAGAATTTTGTAGCAATGAAAGGTTTTCGCACGAAAATCGCATTAAAAGAGCTAAAAAAAAGATATTAAGTGTAAGAAATTATAAATCAAATGTAATAACGCATAAGCCATAAATATTTCCATTGTTTCTTGTATCCTATGCCCCCCCCCCCCCCCCAGCCTTGCAATTGGTCAGTGGCGCTGCATTAAACAAGTTTCTGACTGAGGGGAACTTAATATTTTGACGCAATACATTTCTTAACATCAGAATCATTCCCTTCAAGAATTCCGTCGATCAAACATAAATAAGACCCAAAAAACTCAAACGCACTAGATGACATTGCCAAATATTCTAAAGACGAATCTTTTTGTTGGAAAAGGAACTTAACTATTGCTTTGAAACACATTCAACGCTTTTAAACAGCCGTGTCATGTTTTTCTACACAATAATTTCAGGAACCGATTGATTGACAGCTACAAAATTAATTTTTACTTCCTTTTACAAAAAAGGAAGTATTGTATTCACGAAAAAAAATCATTCAAAAATCGGCCTTAATTTCCATTTTGCTCACCCCTGAAATGAATGTTGAGGTTTTTTTTCAACCCCGACCACACGTGGAAAAGTGCCTAAGAACCTATAGACCCCCGAAATATCCATTTTGATGATTCCCGAGTTAATTATAAACGAGTTTTCTCGTGACGTCTGTATGCACGTATGTGCGTATGTATGTCGCATAACTCAAGAACGGTAAGTCCTAAAAAGTTGAAATTTGATACGTAGACTCCTAGTGAGGTCTAGTTGTGCCCCCCCTCCTTTGGTTGCATTCGGGCATTTCTAAAGGGGTCTTTTGCCCCTTTTTTGGGGGAAATCATTGTTAATTTCGATGTAAACTCAAGTGGTGTTAAAAATTAGGAAGACACTTGGCAATATGTCGCCAGTCTTTTGGTCGCCAAGTTTTGTTGGCGACAAATTTGGCGACTTTTTTTAAAATCTGATTTCAATTTGGCTATTGTTGGTGATATTTTAGAGAGTTAACTATTGAATCGCATTAAAAATTGCCAATAATGGGGAAATATCATTAGGTTGGTGGTAAAAGGAAGTCATGTGATGCACGCATCAGCTCGTTTTTAACTTTATTCCTGAACCAGTAACATTTAATCTGAATTAAAAACAAACATAGATTTCTAAAAAGTCTAAAATGTTTGTCATTTCAGCAAAAATTTCCACCCTCACTGCAGAGATCATTTCATTCTTCATATCACTTCATCTGGGTAGCACACAGAATTGTAATGAGTATAGTGAGTCTCAAGTATAGTAAAGTGTTGCTCTAACTGCAAGTGGGAAAATTTTTCGAAAAGTTTTGGTTCAATTTTCTAAGTTTTTTTGGTTCAATAAATGTATTTTTCATTTATTTATCTATTTATTAGTTACTGGGCAATCACCGAACTGCTTATTATCCTCACTCAGTGATCGGAAAAACTACTTTTTTTTTGTAGCGAACTACAACTACTTTATTACAAATGTAGTTAACTACAACTACACCTACCTTTTCCCAAAATGTAGCAACTACAAACTACTTTTAAAATGTAGTCGCTACTTCGCTGCTTTGAAAAAATAAATAAATGAAAAACTATACACCGTTTGAGGATTGAACGAAAAAAATTCAAAAAGTGGTTTAGATTAATAAAATTGGTTCATTTGAACATGGATTATTACTAAGAAACCTTTATTCTTTCGTTCTTTTAATGAGCCAATTTTTCATTTCAAACACTTTTTTACGATTTTTACGAATATTCGCTGCAAGAAAGGATTTAAAATTTGAAAGAGTTCAACCTTCAAAATTTTAATCCTTTCTTAACAGTGAGTATTTAATTCCAGAAGTGTAACTCGGCTATACTTGAAAATGTAAATAGATGCAGCCATAATTTGGTTTAAATTTTACATAGGGCATACACATATACATTGAATTGATTTAAATGACGGAAACCATGTTTTAAACAAAAGAGAAAAACTTTAATTTTCATTATAGGAATTAATTTTATAAGAACTTATACTTAGTAGGAACTAATTAATTGATTTTCAGCACCAAGCTAGGGGTCCGGGCCTGATAAAATGAAATAAAAACGTTTTTCAATTTTACCGAATATCCTCAAAAACTAACAATATTTAATAATTGACTTTTATTATTTTAATATATGTACACTCAATCAGTAAAAAAGAAAAATAAAGAAATAGGAAAAATATCCCAAACGGTACTAGCGTTAATAATCAAATATTTATAAATATCCGAAATATGAAAATTTGCTTTAATGTGCAAATTTAAACTACAGTGGACTCGCGCTACAACGTGATTCGATTTACGCGAAAGTTTAGTTGCGCGAAGTTATAGCGAGATTTTCTCAAGCAACAAAGTTTGGAGTTAACGCGAATTCCTCCCCAGCAACACGAAATTTTTCGAAAGAGTACTAAATATTAGTTTCGTGAATGGACTTTTCCTTTAGCAACACTGGAAGCGGAAATTACCCCACACCGTACTAGCCGAAACATCGTTTTGTTAAAGTGCAAATTAATCATTCCGTATCTTTTTCATTCTAAATATGAAGTTGATGAAACATTATTTTACGGGCTGCTTATCTAAAGTTTGACAATAGAAAGAAAAATAAAAAGTTTCTGACAACTAAAGAAATGTTAAGATTTTTGATATGCTTGAGAAACTAAAATGTGCGTCGAATATAATTACTGTATCTACTGTACAGTATTATTGTAGCACTGCATTTTATTATTACTACTTAGTACAATACATACCGTACAAGTTTAATTTTATGCCTATCTCTCCAACTGATTTTGTATTATACATTTCTATAACACAGTAATATTTATTGTTACCCGGCCAGGGCTGATCAATATCATCCTCTTCTATTACATTTACAATAGTTGCCATATTAGGTGGATATTGGCGCAATAATCTCATTGACATCTAAACTGTTCATCCACGGGACATTCTCTGCTGCCAGAAAACATAAACGTGGTACTAAATTGGCAGTTATACCTTATTCTTTTCTTTCTAAGCCATGCTTTATTCAAGGCGAATATTGGGCAAATGTGAAAATTTAGAAGTCGGACAAACTAATGCCGTCAAAATGTCTTAGGTCAGCTCGTATTTTTCAGTCTTACGAATCTGATTGGTGCAAGTTTTACTTGTGTAAGACTTGAACCAGTCAAATTTGTTTGACACCCCGTTTCTTTCTTTCTTCCTTTTTTATTTTTTATTTTGAAACGTTTTTTAAAAGTAATTTCCAGAAATCGCTACAAACTACTCTTTTTTTGTCTAGTATGAAATATTTTTAACTAAAAAACGATTTATACATTTTTAAGAGAAATAAGTGGTGCAAGAAATATTCTCACGCGTGAGTTCTGGTAGGCTAAACATTCTTGCATTTTTCTCTTTTCACAGAAATTGAACGAATTTAAACTTTTTAAGGGCCAAGGTCAGAAAAAACAGAGACGAATTAAGGTATTTAAATTTAATAAATATAATTACACGATCATTAGTTTTAGAGAACCAAGTCGAAAAAATTATGAACCCAGAACAAAGATAAACCTGAAATGAAACAACTTTGATACATATTTTAATCTCATAACGCAGGTAAAAGGAAACTCCTGCAACAAGAACAAATGACAACTGAAACAAATAAAACTCCACGTGATATAAAACCACAAGTCTTGACGTCATTGGTGTTACCAAAAATTAAATCTCACACGACTTGTTATTCAATCTTTTTTTTATATAAGCCAATTACAACTTGGCATCATAATATCCATTTCAACTTGAGAGCCCCAAACGATGGCTTATTAAAGGTATCCAGCGACGCATGCTTAACGATAAGTATGATCCAAAGCTGTTAAACAAGCGCGGGAAAATTTGCCTGCACACGCGATTGTTTTGACAAAAAGGTGTGTTAACACGACCTTGGCAGTAGCGAGCGAAAAGCAGTATCCCAAGACCAAACTCGAACACTTTCACTTCAATCGCCGACTAAACATGTTCGAAACCGGGTTACTTTGTTGTTTCCTTTTCCTGTCGGGGACTGTCTTTGCGGGTAAGTTCCAGCAAGTGTGTTTCAATATTTTTTTAACTCTTTAAATATTTTTTAAATTATGGGACAGTGTACAATGAGTTCCTTTAAAAAAAAAATTATAAATTATATTTTTTCCATGCTGTTAAGATATCAAAATCTTAATATTAGCAAAAAATATTTTTATTGGTTAAAAATGTACTGTAATTTTATTTTGAAAACATTTCAAATGAAATACATCTAATAAATGCATCGCATTCACAATCAGAGGTCCCCCGATGTGAGAGCACAGGCAGGGGCGCCCCGTAGTTAAATTTGGGGGGGGGGGGGGCGAAAACTCGCAATTTTCCGAATGATGATAATTTTTCGGAACAGTCAGACAAAATCTGCTGAATAAGGAATTTTCTGGGAAATCACAGCGACCTCCCATTGGAGTGGACGAATAAATTACCAAGTTATCATAACGTGGAACCGTAACATGTGCAAGCCAATTGGCGAGAAATTCATCATGCATTATTTGTAAATATACAGGCGAACCAAAAGGCCTTTTAATTTTCTACTACGGGCAAGGCCGTGCGGGTACCACTAGTTGACATTAAAAGTAAATTTTTATAAGAATACGTACCAATCCTGCGGAATCCCGCGGGATTGATTCTTTAGAATCCCGAAATCCCGCGGGACTGAATTCGGCGCGGGATTGGAAACCCTAGTATGTGTGCGAAAATCATATTTATATTACTTTGAAAATTTGCGATACATTTTAATAAAAGTTTTGTTCAACAATGGCCTGATCAACAATGAATTGCCAATTGAAGGCTCACCTAAATTTTGGCATGAAATTCGTCAAAAATAATTATAACTCATGTTCTAATTACCTTGGAACATTGGAACAAATTTTGTCTAATGCAGAAAAATCAAAGGTTTTTATAGACATTTTAAAATAAATTTTGCCAGCATTAAAAAATTTTTTTTAAATTTTTCTTCTTCACATTGTTGGATTTATACCAAAATATTGATTAAAAATGGAATAAACTAACAATTAATAGTTAATTAATTTGATCATAGAATATTGCATTGTCATCGGGTCTGAGGTCACTTGCCAAGTTTCAAAAGAATCCGATCGCAGGAAGTGAGCGAAATTTGAGTTGCAAGATTCCGCTACAAGATACATACATACAATACATACAGGTAAAGCTAATAAAAGCGAGTTAATTAAAGTCGTGAATATTTTGAGTCTGGAATCAAAAGTCATGAATATTTTGAGTCTGGAATCAAAAGTCATAAAATGAGTTAACTAGTTAGTGTTGGTAAAGAAAATGTTATAACGGGGCTCGGATAAGTTGAAGCTTGACTTTGACAATGTTTATTTCTTTTTGGGGAGTTCAGTAAAAAAGGGACGCGTTATTGCCGCACGGATTTGAGTTGGAATACTTTCACAAAATCTCTTCAAAAGCATCCCCATTCGACTCAGTGGGGCTGAATCCAGATGCGTGTCATCCGGGGTGAATTGCCCCCCGGTAGTGACGGTACTGCACATGAAGCATGTTGGAACATTGTATCTGTGTGCATATACAAACTAGTAAAATTAAATTAAAACGATTAACAGAGTTTCAATCACCACTCACTATTTAAAAGAAATTAAAGCATGATTTTAAAAAATCTAAAACATATAAAACGATAATGAAATCCTCGTTTAATGAAAAAGTTGTAAAGCTTGTCCATGAAGTGATAGCGGATGGCCTTGAAGAGGTAACATCATTTGTATCATTTGTAATAGGTAGTTTATTATTTTGTAATAGATAGGATCCGCGAGAACGCTCCTCTTTCTACTCGGCGCTTTCTGGCTAATTTATTATTACAAACTAGAAAATCGGCCGTCAAGGTATGACGGGTGAACATTTGCTTCTACATTTGAACGTAGCAATTGCCTGCTTGGTGATATTTTGATCGTTGAAGTTTTAACCCGAACTCCAGTGGATTAACCTTTAACTCTAGTAGATAGCGTTCACTGTTGACCAATTTTTACGTTTCATCATTCTCCTAAAGTGAGTCTCACCAGTAAAATAGTTAAGTGACCGGATGCAGTTCAGCCTTGTCAAACTAAAGCATTTATCAAATTATCATGCCGTGGTTTCATTGTTGATGACGTCAGCGTTACTCGATCATTCGCTAATACGTATACATACATACATATATATATATATGAGCGTTATACAAATGATTTTTCCGCTTCAAGGTCATCCACCATCTCTAAGTCATCAAGCTCTACCTTTTAAAAAGAATAGAGAGAGTATGTTATGGTCATGTTTTGAAATCTTTACTAATAATAAAGCTGAAAGTCTCTCTGTCTGTCTGGATCTCTGTGACGCGCATAGCGCCTAGACCGTTCAGCCGATTTTCATGAAATTTGGCACAAAGTTAGTTTGTAGCATGAGGGTGTGCACCTCGAAGCGACTTTTTGAAAATTCGATGTAGTTATTTTTCTATTCCAGAGAACAAAATTATCATAAGATGGACGAGTAAATTATGAAATTATCATAACGTGAAACCGTAACATGGGCACAAGCCAATTGGCGAGATACGAAATTATCATAACGTGGAACCGTAACAAGGGTACAAGCCAACTGGCGAGAAAATTCATCATACATTATTTGTAAATATACAAGCGAACCAAAAGACCTTTTAATTTTTCTATTACGGGCAATGCCGTGCGGGTACCACTAGTAGTGAATACAATAACTGGAAAAAAAAAAGTTCAAATTGGAATAAACCCTCAAAAGTTATAGCGGAGGGCAGAGGCGAGGGGAATCGAGACTGAAACATGCTTATAAAGATCTCACAAGCACCTACTTTACTTTCTAAACCAGGGGTTCTCAAACTGGGTGTCGCGGTACCCTGTGGTGCCGCAGAGAAAGGTGAAGGGTGCCGAGAAATATCTATGGTATATCAACATGTATATACAGAGCTGCCAACTTTTGAAAATCCAAAATCATAGTAGCATTTTGCGGCCGTGGGCAAAGGGGGGGGGGGCGTTTCCGCTGCCTCAGATTTAAACAGTAATGAATTGGCAACAGTATAAATAACAAAAGCAATGATAATTAACGAATTTTTAATATGATACAGAAAATAATAATACGGAATAAAAAATTTAAAACAGAATATGTTAAGATGATAAAATATTAACTTAAAAAACTTGCTTCTTGATTATTAGTGTATATATAACTGATAGACTAGTTTGCGTGAGAAAATTAAAATTCATCAAAGGGTGCCACGAGCTGAAAAAGTTCGGAAACCCCTGTTCTAAATAAAAAAAAAATGTATATTTCCTCATTGTTTGTAAATTCTTTCTTGTTCAAGGTATAACTTAAGTAATTTTAATCAAAATACCTTTTCGAGCCGACAGTCAGCAAAACTCAGCCGATAATAAACAATTGACAATGTGGCCGATTATGCCCAATTTGTTAATGATGCCTAGTTGCTTCTAAATGCTGCAACCGAGCGTAGTTTGGTATGAAAAAATACTTCAATCTTATTTTATTAAGACCAAAATAAAAATATTGCTTTATAAAACCATCATTAGGCCAATCCTGACTTATGGTTCAGAGGCATGGGCGATGAACCAAAAGCACAAGTCTCTTTTGTCAATCTTCAAAAGAAAAATTCTACGTGGCATTTTGGGGGCAGTGGAAAGAAAAAGTATAACTTCGATCTGTACAGATGCTATAAGGGTCATTTCACGATATTTTTGACGTTTATGTCAAGTCCGTAAAGGTAATTTTTTTTTTCATAACTTTTTAATATACTGTTTGATTTGCAAATTATTTTAATTTGAGTTGGTGTGTTGGTAGGAAAAGCTCAAAATAAAATAATATGCTAATCAAACAGTAAATTAAAAAGTTATGGTAAAAAAAAGTACCGTTACGGACTCAACATAAATGTCTCCATTACCGTGAAATGACCCACAAAGATACGGCCGTAGTTAGTAAAATGCATTAAATTACAAAGAATAAGATGGGCAGGACATGTAATCCGCATGTCCCCTGAATCCATCCCACTTAAGATCCTAAATGCAAGACCAACTGGCAAACGGCCGAGGGGAAGACCGAAAATTCGATGGCTGGATTGCTTTTGGAAAGAGACTGCAAAACTATTACTTCCCCAAATTGGAGAAGTCAAGCGAAAAATAGATCCAACTGGATGAAACTTACGGAAAAGGCCAGGACCCACAATGGTTGTCGAGCCAATCATGATAAGGATGAGTTGCTTCTCATTATACAGTGGCTCCCAAAAGTCTTCGTACACCTTGAAATTTTGTAGCAAAACCAAAATAACTCAAAACTGAATTCGAATATGAAGTCCAATTTTTTTTTCGCACCATTCCTATGTCATTCTGAATAAAACCCAGTAGTTTTTTTTTTCATAATATTGCCAGATTTTATTTTTGAAATTTATCAAAAAACAAAGAGACAGAGAAAAAATACGCCACAAAAGTCATCGTACATTGAAATATTTTCGAATAAATTCATAATTAAAATTATCATATGTGTTTTTTTATTATTATTATTTTTGCATTGTAATGATACTATAAAGTCATTTGAATTTAATTTTTTGTGCATTTATTTCCTAATATTCTGCTTATTATTTTAAAATGGCAGGTATGTGTAGAAAACAATAAACACGATTCGAAATTTGATTTTTTCTCCTCACAGTAGTCGTAAAATTGTTTGAAATGTCTCCAAATTGGTTAATTTAACCATTCTATGGTGAAGTGCTTGATAAAATGCTTTAAAGACAAGAATCGGATCAAAAACAAGGTAAGAAAAGGTCAACTGGCAAAGTTAACAAAGCGTGATCGGAGGTTTACAGTTAAAAAAAAAAATATGAAAAATACACATTTCAGCACTGAAAAAGTTTCTGACGAATTGAATGAAACATTTTACGTTTAATTTTTACCTAAAATTGCTCGCCAAGTTCTCTGATTAGCTGGATTAAATGGAACCTCTTCCCGCAGAAATTTTCTTGTTTGTGCGAAAAGTAGTAAGCTTACGCTTTCCGTCGTAAAATCAATGATAAATAAGCTCAAAACGTTTTGGAACAACGTCTTACTTATAGATGCAAATAAATTCAACATTTTGGGTTAAATTGTTGTATAATTGTAAATGGAAGAAAAAAAGGAATTTAATCTTAAGAACTTAGTTGGATCAGTTAATCAGGACGGTGAAGGTCTTTTTGTGTGAGGGTGCATCTCAGCATCAGGACTTGGAAATTTGGAATTTTTTGAGGAAATAATGAATTATTCTGTTCATTTAAATAGTTTAAAAAACAATTTTTAACTATTAGCCCAAAATTTGGTAATCGGAAAAAACTTACTTATAGATAAAAATAAATTCAATATTTTGGTTTAAATTGTTGTATAATTGTCAATAGAAGAAAAAATGAGGAATTTAATCTTAGGAACCTAGCTGGATCAGTTAATCAGGACGGTGAGATGTTCTTGTGTGAGGGTGCAA
Source organism: Uloborus diversus (assembly GCF_026930045.1). NCBI lineage: Eukaryota > Metazoa > Arthropoda > Arachnida > Araneae > Uloboridae > Uloborus > Uloborus diversus. The sequence goes on along the minus strand of NC_072739.1, from coordinate 99,666,218 downwards.
AACAGCAACTTGGAAATTTGGACTTGGAAATTTGGAATTTTTTGATGAAATAATGAATCATGCTGTTCACTTAAATATTTCAAAAAATAATTTTAAACTATTAGCCCAAAATTTGGCAATCGGAAACAACTTTGTTTTTTTATCAAGATAACGATAAGAAGCACACGTTCGCGTTTGGTGCCTCAAAATTTGTCCTTAAGCTTAGAAATATCTCCTCAATCGCCAAATTTAAACTTAATGGAACATATTTGGAAATATCTGGTGGCTAGATTACGAAAATACACCATTGAAACGAAAAGCGAACTAGAAACAGTAAGACTCGTAGTGCCGCTGAACACTTACTCAGAAATTGCACAAAAAAAGGAAGAAAAAACAATGAAATCTCTTCTCAGACGTTTAAAAGCTGTTGTTGTTACTGCATAATATTCTACTAAATAATAACTTAGTAAAAAGTTAGATTATTTACTAATTTTTTGATATTTTTTCAAAGTGTACGAAGACTTTTGTAAGATAAAATTTCCAGCACTTTTTGGTTTTTAATTTTTTAAAAAATAAGTTTTAATGTTTTATTAAAATTTTTTATGTAGTTTTGTTAAAAATAGATCATAGATCTTATAATAAAATACCTATTCCGAAATATTAATTCTAACCAATGGATAAAGGCCTATTTCATTGAAAGTCGTAGGTGTACGAACACTTTTGGGAGCCACTGTATGTAGGTATGCACGCCTGCTCGTATTTTATCATTCGAATTGAGCCCCGAACTAAAACTTTTGGGCTCCAAATTTTGCCAAGCGATGATAATTTTTCCGAATGGAACTCCAAACCGAATGATGATAATTTTGCGGAATAGAAATTCAAATTTCGTCGAAAAATGATGATGTTGCCGAATTGTCGTCGAACAAAATTTACCGAATATGGAAAATTTTAAGGTCACAGTGACCTTTCGTGACCTCCCATCAAAACACTCCTGTTCGAAACTTCATTTGGTAGTTCAGAAATTTTACCCCTCCCAAAAATTTGATTCTAGGGCGTTCTGTTCACACTTGCTTCTGCTTTTATTCAAAATAGCTTTTCAATTGAAGATTGCATGTAGGTAATGTCATTCATTATTCGAGTGCTTCTGAGTTGAATAATTAATAAATCAAATTTTGCAAAAGAGTTGTAACCTTCACATCGCTTATGGACCGTATAAACATCTATCCATTCACACAAAATCTATTGAACCATTTTTCACAAAATTTGACATCTTAAAGGTAAATTCTAAGTTCTTAAAGGGTTAAATCTTAACGTTTTCGCCAATTTTTTTTTTATTTAAGGGGTGTAATCACTGCGCAGAGGGCTACAGGCTCCCGAACTGTAGAGGCCCTATAATCAAAAATCCCCCTCCCCCCTAGTCTCCATCAAATGAGAAATATTCATCTGCTATCTACCATTTTTTCTTGGGGCAACTTTGCAATAATGTCTGTTTTATCAAAACGTCAATCAATCAAGCATAATTCCTCAGTGTCACCTATTACCTATTAAAGGGAGAAGTGGAACCTCCCTGAGCCTGAGCCACAACATCCCATCTTTCCCTTTAATGAATATTCCAATAAAAAATCTTATTACTACATTTTATACGCAACTTGAATGCTACTTTTTTTGTAAAAGTTTTTTATGAGATGTATAAAATATTAAAAATGTTAACGCTACTGAATGAGATTGTAAATTTACACTGAAAAAGATATTGTTATCAACTTTTTTGATGTGAAATATTGTTTTATGAAATAAATTTTACAGAACCCTGCATCTAAAATGATTAACTGCTATGAATATGGTACTAAGGTTGTTCAATTTGGTGAAATGGGCAAAAATTAAAAACTGTTTATTTTTGCACAGTTTTAGATGCCGTCCCATCTAGTGATTGCAATACATATGTCAGAACATATATACCGGCATTTCATGCTATTTAGCCACTTCGTAAAACCGGTATTTGCAAAGTTAAAATTCAGATATTTTCGGTATTAACTTATAATGATAAACATTTTTTTAAATTGAAAAGTTTTAATATCTAGGCAATTTTAAATGCGTACTTTTTTCATCAAAAAGACAGTACCAATACCAATCAGTTGATACATGAAATTCGTATTTCATGTATTTCTGCCTTGGCTATAGGGCGGTACTTACTGAAAACAATCTGTTGATACCAAAATTTGATTTTAAAAACATAAAATAATAGAGCACCAAAAAAAAAAAAGCTTTGAAATAATACATGAAGATATTTGTATCAGTAGATACTGTGATGAATCGCCTTTTCATGCATTAATTTACAACATCATTTTTAAAACTGTTTTCAAAACCTTCAGGCGAGAGACCGAATCACTTGAAGAAGGATTTCGAATAAAGTATTGAGAGAGTGTACCGCACATTATTAAGAGTAAAACCGACCAGCGTGAATTCAGAAATAACATTTTCAGTTGTAAAAAATGTGAGCTTGCAAAGACATTTTATAGACACATTTGTTTCTTAAGATCACATTTCAAAATGATGTAGCAGAATTTTTTTTTTTTTTCAATTAATACATATATAATAGACAATGGAACAAAATTGTTACATGTTGCCGTTTACTCTTTTATTCATATTAATGCTATATGTTTTGTTTTGTATTGCTGTGATGATTTATTTTTACTTTTATTTTTATTTATAATGAATTAAATTATTCGTACACTTCTTTTATTATGATTAGTTGTTTATAACATTTGTTTCTTCATATTAAACTTGTTCTCATAATAAGATTGTTTACATTTTCAGAGTTTAAGTCTCTTTCACATAAAACATGAAACACGGCAACGAAAGAAAGTTTTTTTTCCAATCTTTGAAAAATTCTTAATACCGGTATTAGTACCGGCATTTCGGTTATCGTTCTCAAAAATGCAGAATACCGGAATTATCTTTTTGGTCCTATAATCCCATCTCTCCTACTCTTCCCCTACTTTATGCATGTTTGACTTTTGTTTTATTTTTTAGTTTTCGGGCAAAGTTGTGACCGGGAGACCATGAGGCGTTGCCGGCAAGACGTTTTGCGCGACATTGAGTCTCAATCTGGGAGAGATTCCAAGCAGCAATGCAAGTTAGTGTGAAGAATCTACGTTTCTCTTTTTGCTGTTTTAACAACCACTTGCTCATCAGTTATGCTAGTTTATTTTCTTAAAAAAAAAATTTTTTGTTTTGAAGAGTATCATAGTTATATCTTTGGTCGAGTTCATTTAAAACAGTTTACTTCAAGTGGGGTTACCATCTCTACTCCAAAAGCTGTGGCGCACCCCACTCAAGGGCGCCAATATAGGGGGCAAGGGGGGGCCAAGCCCCCCTTAGAAATGAGAACTTCCTTGCTTTAAGTTCTTTTTTCTTTGAAAAAATGTATAAAAATTTGTTTTCCAACCATTAATGAATAAGTTATTAAAAATTGCAAATTTTGATATCTCTAATCTGTACTGAAATTGGTTTCCATGGGGAAAATATTCTGCTAAACCATGGGGAAAATTTTTGTGCCCCCCCTTAAAATTTTGCATATGGGCGCCCTTGTATGGAGTCCCCCCCCCCAAAAAAAACCTCCCGAAAGATAAAACCCTATAAAATCCACCCTCCCCCCGAAATTTCAGCAGCACATTGTGCGCCATGTAGTTTCAATGCAATAAATCGGGGGGGGGGGGGGAGGGGCTTACAAATGATCCAAATCAGCACGTTAAATTAATAAAATTTGTCGTCTTAAGGGCCATTTTTTTCCTTCTCGTAGTAGGGGAAGTGGGGCAAAGTGAAATAGCGGGGTGAAGCGAAACGGTGGTATATTTACTCTATTTTTAACGCCACCTATCTGGTAATATTTTAACTATGTAGTAGCACAATTACGCTATTCCTGTTAGGAAGAAGTTACTTCTGAACATCAAAGCGTATGATAATACAAGCAATTTTCAAAAACTGTTACTACTCATATTGTAATATTTTCTTATTAGAGAAAATTTATTTTTGCTGACATAAAATTTTAAAGTTTTTGTTATTATCATTTTAAATATTAATTGGGACTTACTATTATTTGGTTCAGTATCTTTTTTTATTTATTGAATATTAAGTTTATTTTTAGTTTAAAGGTTTTGTACAATTAGTCAAGTGCATGTGGGGCAAAGTGAAATAGTTCACTACGCTTAATTACTCATTTATCTATCACATCACTTACGTATTGATTTACTAATTAATTCGTTTACATTTCTTCATTCAATAATTCACTTATATTTATTCATTCATTGACTATTTTTTTTTGTTAATTTACTAATTCTGATAGATTAATCAGTGAATTACTTTTTTATTCGTTTATTATTTCATCATCCATTCATTTTTTTATTCACTCATTCATTTTATCAAAAAAAAAATGTAATAATAAAATAGAAGATATTTCATTAGAAAAATGTCGAATTTTTCACTTTGTTCCGTAAATTTTTAAAGTGAATTCTTTTCAAAGTACGAATTTACTGCCAAAAATTTAAAATGATACTGAAATGCAAGTTTTATCATAAAATAAAAAACAAATTTCCGATTTTTTTTTTTTTTGGAAAAAGTAAGTCATCTTAACTATTTCACTTTGCCCCACATTCCCTTGCAATAAAATGTGTTTTTTTTTTTTTTTTTTTTTCTGAGTAAGAGCAGTTTAAGATAAGAAAATCATTTAGCTCATTATGCAAAATGAATTTAGTTTCAACTTCCTTCGCTTTTTTTAAGTTTCAATGCCATAAATCAAGGTTTGGGAGGTAGGGGGACTTTTTAAACTAAAAGATTGTCTTTCAATTGAACCAAATCAGTTCGTTAAATGAATAGCATTTATCGTTTTTTAGGTACTTTTTTCCCTACTAGTAGTACATTGAAATGTTTTTTCTAAGATCGATTTACGATAAGGAAACCATTTAGCTCATCAAGTTAAATTAATTTAGTTTCAACTTCCTTGAGCCTGTTACTAATATCTAATTTATAGGTGGTTATATTGTTAACTACGGGCATTTAAAAGTTGATAAATTTGGAGGAAAGAATTCCTCCCACAGCCTCAATCATATTTATAAGTTATGTTGAAAAATATACTTGTATTTCATTTTTGAGGCAGTAAGAAGCAAATGGGTGTTCCAAAATTGAAAGTTTGGAGGTAAACAGTACAAATTGCGAAAGAAACTCATTTAGATACCATATACAGGCATCCAGACACTGCAGTTTCGTCCTTGTTATGGACTCATCAGTCAGGAATATACAACAACCGAGCAGGAGGCAGACGTCAGTTCATTGAAGTGGAAAGTGCCAACAAACAGATAGTTAAAATAAATTTAGTACACGAGGGTATCAGGGAGAGTCCGCAGGAACGGTGCGGTTCAACTCGTAGGGGGGTTCAAAAAAACTTTTTTTTCAGCTCGATTCCAGGACACTCCCTAGTATTTTTAGACTTACTAATAGTATTATGCTTCAAAAGTTTTAGCTTCTTACTCAAATTTTAAGACGGTGCTCAATGACCCCTCAATTTAACATTAGCCGTAATATAGAAAATGTCATAAATTTAGAAACATTTAATTTCCCCAGCTGTTTTTTTGTAAATAATTATTTTATTGCAATGTATATGCATAATACTCGTGTATAATATGTAGCGTTGTTTTTCCATTTCAAAATATTTTTTAACCCCTTCCCCATACTGATGAAGTTTGGGGGAGGGGGTTGAGCACCCTCTTTCAGTTGAAATAGGAAGCTAAAATTCTTCCAGTATATATTACTATTCACAAGTCTAAAAATATTGGGGGGTGTCCTGGTATCTAGGAGAAACTTTCTTTTTTTTTTTACATGTATTTTTGAACCACCCTATTCTACTCGTCAATTGAAGACAAAGGTAGGATATTAAGCAATAAGTTACCGCCTTACATTAAAGCTTACTTCCAACAAATGCACCCCTACAGGTTTATTTAAAACTAGTGGCACCCGCACGGCTTTGCCCGTAGAAGAAAATTAAAAGGTCATTTGGTTCGCCTGTATATTAAAAAATAATGGATGATGGAATTCCAGCCAATTGGCTATGTTAAATGGATCTCCCATATTACGGTTCCACGTTATGATGTTTTCGTAATTTACTATTCCACGTTGTGATAATTTTCTAGGACATTTTTTTCTTAAAATTGGTATAGAAAGAACAAAATTGAATTTTCGAAAAATCGCTTCGAGATGCACACCCCCATGCTACAAACTAACTTTGTGCCAAATTTCATGAAAATCGGCCGAACGGTCTAGGCGTTACGCGCGTCACAGAGATCCTGACAGACAGAGATCCGGACAGAAATCCTGACAGACAGAGGGACTTTCTACTTTATTAGTAATAATAATAAAGATAAAGACAATTAAATTGCGATCCTTCATTTTTTTTAATATATAGATTTTACGCGCAATATTAATGCATCTTTTAGAAGATCATCTATTTTTTTTTCTCTGTAAGAACATTTCCTTCACAGCTGCAATTGTCATACGAAGTTGAAAAAAAAAAAAGTAAGGGGGAAAAATCCTTTCTCTCCGCACTACTTAAAAGTGAAACAAAATAATCCGTGATTCAGAAAACTCTTTCGGTAGTAGCGAGGCAGATTAATAGCAGCCAACGTCACGTTCAAATTGTCAAAATCAGAAAGTGTGTCGACAACATCTTTTACGCTTCACGCAACGCTGAACATCGGAATAAAATGCTCGGACATAGGTATCCGGATATCTCGACAAAAGGTCAGTAATTACGGTGATAGTCTCCAAGTGAGGACACATTTGTAAAAAAATAAGTGGTATTAAATGAAACACAGTTTTTTTTTTCCTTTTTCAAAGACAATTTGAATTGAAGTTTTTTGATCGACGATAAAAGATTTATTTCAGAGGCGACGTTTGTGGTCAAATTTCGGATGCAAGTTTTTGTTTCCAAATTTATTAATCCTTCAACGCCGCAAGTTTACATTTGGCTACGTACCCAATTTAGTCTTTTAAAATATAGTGATAACAAAACTGACAACGATGTTGTTGCCAATAACCAATACGATATGCACTGAAGTTTGAACTTGGGAATTGACACTTCTTGTCATTCCGTGCCGAAAATAAAATTACCACAAGGTTGCTTTACAATTTTTATCAAATTGCTTTTTAGGACATTTAACTGTTAAGTATTAGTTATTTCTTCAATTGGAGTCGAATGTTTTTCGACGCTGAAACTGTACTTGAATTTAAATATGATTTTTAAAGCATTTTTGCAGTGATTTAAACAGGAAGTAAAAGAGGAAGAACATTTTTAAAACGATTATTATAAAATCAGACATTTAAGGGTTAAAAATTGCTGAAACGTTCTTGATTTCTAGATACAAAGTATAATTTATATTGAAATCTATTTCTTTCCCTAAAAAGGTTTGCATTTGTTCCATAAGTACTATTGTTAAAAAATTTTAAATTGAAGTGGGAGGTACGGAAGGGGGGTTACCTTTTAAATATATTCAAGTCAAAAAAGCCAGTTTTGTACATTTCCTGCGCTGTAAGTTTAACTAAATATCTAACTCATTAAGCTCCAATAAGTTTGTTCGAAGTTGTCTCTAAACTACAAATACAGTACAATTTCTTTTATCCGGACTAACTGGGACCAAAGACAATCCAGATAATCCGAGTAATATGCAAAATAAATTCTTAAATAAGTAGAGTTTTCTTTTTTAAAAGCAAAAAACAGTGCTTTGTAACAAAATTACATTAGATTGTTTCGTGCAAACACTTGATCATTTATAATTCAGCTGCAGTGGTGTCGGACTGAAGTATGCCATGTTTGTTAAATTGCTACGATTTATTGTATGACCTACGCAGGAGTTATACATAAAAAGCGAAAATTTGAACTATTTGTAATTCTGATATTACTATCGCAATTAAAAATCAATAATTAAGCGTACTGAAAGTTTTTTAAGTCTACGAATTTGATCTGGATAAACGGTGATCGGATAAACGAAGTTCTACTGTACATCTAAATACCGCAGGCACTTATTAACACCTTTTTCTTCGGCCTCCCCCTTCGGCATCCCCATAACTGTTAGTGCATATCTTTCACAAATGCATTTTTGTAACTTATCGCCTTTCAAATGATATGTAAGATTATTTTAAAGCAGTATTTTTATGTCTGGAACAACTCCTTTTAGCTTGCATTAATATTCTTTTCTTTATGATCAAATTCATATTGGCACTTTTTTGTGATCACAAGCTTTTATTTCTTGAGGGAAATTTTCAACTTTTAATGCAAAGACGCGCATAAGTGTATATGAGTTTTCTATCTCTGTGTCTCTCCTTTCTTTCAAAAGTTTTCCTTTTCATCTTCTCTTTACGACAGTGGTACCAGTGGAATGATACTGATCGTTCATCTGGTACATGTACTCCTTATGAAATTCTGTTAGAAGCATGCAGTTAAGTACCAAAATGTATATAAAATTATACTGGTTTTGCTACACTTTTATGGAAAAACGTTTGAGCAATGTGATCCTACATTGAAACAAAAGTATTGCAATTCTTTGTTTAGTAATTTTTAGACTGACAATGAAAACACACACATACAGAACTAGAAAACATTGCTATGAAGTACTCTCAAGAGTTTACAACAACTTATTTCCATGAAGAAGGGTTTTCGGGTTTAAGTTCCATGGAGATCAAGTTTTGATAAAAGATTATATTTAGGATTCTTTGTAACTATTTAACTACAATGGAGTTAAATATTGATGAACTTTTTTTTAAGCCTAACGTTTCCACTATTTCCTCCAGAAAGTTTTGTATCTTTTGTGTAAAATAAAAAAAAACTGTCTTTAATTTAAATTACCTACATGTAATTAAAAATTATATTTTATTAAAAATAACTATGTAATATAACTAATACAACTAAAGAGCTTTTTTTGGGGATACGCATAATTAATTATACACAAGAAGGGGTGAGGGGGTTGAAAGAGGTTGAAAGCCCCTGGCCTACGATAATATTTGTGGACATGTTTAGATTTTTATCCTTATCTTTGATGAACTAGTAGCCAGTAAATTGAAAATGGTTTAGTATGACAAGTTTTCTATTCCAAATAAATTAAGCACAATATTACGTTTTGCATGCAGTTAACTCAAGCACGACTGCATGTTCACAAAATTATGCAACAAAATAAATAGGTATAATATTTTTTTTTGGGGGGGGGGCAGCATGGAGGAGCTGTGCTAGTGTGAAAAAAACTCAAATGATAGCAAATAAACTAACCACAAGCACAAAATCAAAATTGAACAATGTTTCAAGCAATATTTAGTTCACTAGAGCTGTTGTGGTTCCCACCCTGTAAGGGGCGACCCCAAATGGGGTCGTGAAGCATTTTGTATGGGGGCACGACATTATTTCTACTTTTAAAAACGTCTATTAGTAAGTTCTGCTTACTAATAGACCAAAATGTACCAAAATGTATACTTAACTGCATGCTTCTGTTAGAAGCATGCAGTTAAGTATACATTTTGGTACTTAACTGCATGCTTCTAACAGAATTTCATAAGGAGTACATGTACCAGATGAACGATCAGTATCATTCCACTGGTACCACTGTCGTAAAGAGAAGATGAAAAGGAAAACTTTTGAAAGAAAGGAGAGACACAGAGATAGAAAACTCATATACACTTATGCGCGTCTTTGCATTAAAAGTTGAAAATTTCCCTCAAGAAATAAAAGCTTGTGATCACAAAAAAGTGCCAATATGAATTTGATCATAAAGAAAAGAATATTAATGCAAGCTAAAAGGAGTTGTTCCAGACATAAAAATACTGCTTTAAAATAATCTTACATATCATTTGAAAGGCGATAAGTTATTTTTTAAAAAATACCATATAAGAAAAAAAATACAGCAGTGTTATTTTTATTTGAAGCGATTTTAAAATTGTTAGCACTTAATTTTATTAATAAATGTACATTGTCCTTTTTTTTTTCTAAAGTTGTCATTATATTTCTATTTTATTAAGGTTAAATGCATTTATTATATGTCACTTTCACTAACTAAAAAAATAATTGATTTTTTATAATCTGACTTTACCACGAAAATGTATCTTAAAATCGAAAATCAATGTTAGAATGCAAAAATTTTGAAGTCTCGAAAGATACGTTTCAAATTATAGTAATTATCTTTTTCTTATTTCTACAATCCTTGTGTTTACACGCGTTTTTATGCACAAATAAAGTGTCCGAAGTTCGTTGAAATACCATCTAAAACAAGTGCAACGTGTGGGGTCGTGGGTTATTTAAATGGTAAAAAAGGGGTCGAGACGTGGAAAAGGTTATAAACCTACGCACTAGAGCCAGGGCTGTGGAGTCGGAATGATTTTCTGGTGAAGGAGTCGGAGTCGTTGGAAAACATGCCGACTCAAACTCCGGGTTTCTTTTTTTCTTTCCTTTTTACTGACTCTCTTTGTATTTTTTTAAAAACTGAATACCAATTGGTTCGATTACATGTATAAAAAGATACTAATGAGAAAATAACTGCCGTTATGGCAATCAGCTAGCTTGAGTGCTTACCGAACTTTCAGTAGCCGTCCCCTAGTTTGCTTGCTTTTTAACTTAACTAATAGCAACTGTCAGTAAAAGGTTTAGTTGCCTAACATTTTCAAGTAATCACTTTCAAATAAAAATAGAAATATAGTGTTTTGTTCGATCTCAGTTATAAAATAGTTAAAGAAACGTAACAAATTAGTCAGTCGAGGCCCGTAGCTAAAGTTGAAACTTTTAAGGGTGATCGGCAAATTCAAAGAAGTTCTGACGCGAAAGCACGAATCCAAAAGATCCGATGAAATAATCTTTTTTTCTTTTTTAAGACTATTTCTATAAGCTTGGTTCCCACTAAAATGTATGGAACAAAATAATGTAAATGATTTCTTGATTACAACATTCAATTATTGCTGTTAATCTTAAAATCTTCATATTAAGGTTAATTCTAAAGCAGCCAATAAAATTTAAATTAAAAATTTAGCGAAGAAGAAATATAGGTATAGTAAAAACTGTTGGTACAATTTCGTATACCGCCGCATTTTGTGTAAAAATAGCTCCTGACTTTATGTGCCCTATTTTCGTTGACATTTTATTGATGAAATATAATTTAAAATATATTCGCGAAAATTTTCAGAATTAAAATATTTATATTTTTTATAAACTCTGAAATTAACTTTGGGTGTCATCTACCAGATAGGTGTCAACCGGGGTAAACCACCCATTCTCAAGAAATTGGATTTAGAAAAAAAGCTTTTTTTCTCTCAAGATACAGCTTTCAAAATTTGAAAGCACACGATTTGATCAATATCTACTTGCTAAACATTAAAGCGGGGCAAATTACAGGTAATCCTTTTCAATTTTTTTTTAAAAGGGTCATCTCACTTTTTAATTAGAACTATTGGAAAATTTGATTTTTAAATTGAATTTCTAACGTTGTATGCGTCTTGGGTTTACAATAAAAAACAAAATGCGAAATTTTCATAAAAAGGAATTCATATTTTAATCTCTGTTTAGGGGTTTTCCCTCTTCCCCTGAAGGGAGAGAGGGAGTTGAAAAAATACAATTAAAAAAAATCCGGAGTCGGAGTCGGGCGTTTCAAAATCCAGGAGTCGGGGTTGGAGTCGGCCATTTTCCTTCCGACTCCGCAGCCCTGACTAGAGCAGCGATTCTCAACCACTGATCTGCCGGAACGGCACCAGTCCTCAGGAAAGTTTTACCGGTCCTCAGAGATTTTTACTTGTCCTCATTTAAAAAAATTCCTTCTTCCAAAAATAATAAAAATGATATTTACACGGAACTTTTACATCAATTTTGGGATTATGTTTTACAATTTTCTCTCGATTTTTCTCCAAGTTTGATTTGGGTAAGCAATATACAAGGTGTTCTTTTTTAACCTGCAATACCTTTATTTTCGCAACCGTTAGTCCTAGATGTATACTTCCAATTGCAAAAATGTTCAAAGTCAGATGCAGAGTTAAGATATTGATAGTTTGAAGTAAAAACATAAACGAGCTTATGTGTGCATCACATGACTTCCTTGTACTCCAATTTAATGTCATTTCCCCATTGTTGGCAATTTTATTGTGATTCAATTGTTTACTCTCTAAATATCACCAACAGTGGCCAAACTGAAACCAATTTAAAACAAAAAAAAAATCTCCAAATTTGTCGCCAAGTTGGCGACGAAATTTGGCAACCAAAAGACTGGCGATATATCGCCAAGTGTCCAACAAACTATAACACAACTTGAGTTTACATCGAAATTAACAATGATTTCCCCCCAAAAAGGGGCAAAAGACACTTTTAGGAACATCCGAATGCAACCAAAATTAAAGGTGCACAACTAGACCCCACTAGGAGTCCACGTACCAAATTTCAACTTTCTAGGACATACCGTTTTTGAGTTATGCGAGACACATACACACATACGCACATACGTACATACGGACGTCGCGAGAAAATTCGTTGTAACTAACTCGGGGGTCGTCAAAATGGATATTTCTGGTGTCTGTACGCTCCTAGGCATATATCCACGTGTGGTCGCATCGAAAAAAAAACTCAACATTCATTCGGGAGTGAGAAAAATGGAAATTAAGACCGATTTTTGAGTGAAATTTTTTTTGCAAATACAATACTTCCTTTTTTGTAAAAGGAATTAAAAAAGTCAAAAAATACAAAATTTAATTTTTTATACGGGCTCCATGTCCTCTAACTTATATTTAGGGAAATAATCTCCATTGAAAAACAATTCCAACACAAAAAGTTTGAAATTAGTACGACCAATATTGACCGAGATATGAAACGCAGCGTTTTGTGACTTACACCACTTTTCACTCGCCGTCAATAACGCCTTTTGGGGGAAATATAGCACTTAACATGTGTTTAAAATTATACGTGTGCATAGAGTGTGGCTTTTCAAATTGTTCGAGGTTTTGTCGTGTGTTTTTGCGTATCGCGGCAGAACATTTGCATTTATTTTTGAATAGCAATGAAAAATATAAATACCTTGTTTTTCTTACTTTAACGACCTATCATTCTTCTGAAAGGGCGGTAAGTTCCAATCTCACCTTTTGTATGGTCCCTTGAAACTTTAAACTTTAATATCTCCCTGAGTTTTGGTGTCGCACAAATGTCAAAGTTTTATTGAGCAATCACATTACTTATTATTCTCATTTGACTGTTTAGAATTCCTATGATTTTATTTTCCCCTGCCTCTCTCTGCAGCACCACCGTCGACCGGCCTCACGCTGCTCCTCTAGCGAAAACCGTCTCCAAGTTGCGTCCATGTCCTACACACACACACACACACACACAAACCTACACACACGTACAAACACATACCCACACACTCATGTCTGCACACACACACACATGTACACACACTTACACACACATACCCACACGCTCATGCCTGCACACAGACACACGCCTACACACACACACACGCGCGATTGCGAAAAACTTAATTTGAATTCAAGATGTCAAAATTAAATTAATTAATTATTTGTTAGTAATATCTTTCAGTGGAGATCATTTCCCTAAATGTAAGTTAGAAGATCTAGGGCCCGTATAAAAAGTTAAATTTTGTATTTTTTGATTCATTTTTATTTTTGCTTCAAACTTTCAATATCTTGACTCTGCATCTGATTTTGAACAGTTTTGCAATTGAAAGTATACACCCAGGACTAACTGTTGCGAAAATAAAGGTCTCGCAAAACGGAACACCCTGTATAATAATTATGTCATACTTAATATGAAAAAAATATAATTCCGAGTTTCCCAAACTCTGGTTCGCGGACCCCCGGGGGTCCGCGAGTCCATGCCAGGGGGTCCGCAGTGATATTCAGCTAAAACGTTAAACATAATTAAGATTGAAGGACGAGTAACGATATTTTAATTCAAAAAGAAAGCCCATTTATGAGGAATAAAAAGTTCTTGCTTAAGTACATACAGGACGCAGCAGCCCCCCCCCGGAAGTAAGCACATTACACATTACCGTATACACTAACGTATTAGTCGATTTCGCGAAAAATGTCAACCTTCCTATTTTAGATGAAAAATCGGAAAAAAAAATCGGAAAAAGTCGAATCCTTACTTTCAGAAAAAAAAAAAAAAAACGGGAACATTTTTAAGGGACATCATCGGGAAGACCTTGTTTTGTTCACTAAATTCAAAATTTCATTTTTAATTGTAAACCTGTTTTAGAAATTTGGCGATAACATCTTTATTCCTAATTGAATTTCAAATAGAATTTTACTTCCATGACTCAAAATAGTAATGTAACAAATGAGCTCTGAAAAATATACAGAACAATGAATAAATTAATTTGATGCTAAAAAAGCGAAAAAATATTCTGAAAAAAAAAAAAAAAAGATTTAACTGTGTCAAATCTTTTTTTTTTTTTTTTTGAGAGAGGGGGTGGGGGAGTCCGTGAAGTTCGTCATTTTTTCGGAAGGAGTCCGCGGAGGTCTGAAGTTTGGGAACCGATGATAAGACCAGTCCCACGTTCAGGTAACCTGTCTCGTTGTCCCCGCACATGCTGAAAATGTTTGTTTCGCCGAATTGTCAGAACGGAAGACTGAATGCTTTAACTGAAGGTGGTTGGTGGTGTAATTCAAACATTTTTATGCCCATTAATCCAGTCATGCTTACTTTATTGAATATCGTCCCCTCGGAGCAACAGCACGACATCTTAGTATTATTTCTGGGATTAGACGTCTTACCGTTGCTCTAGGCGACGATCACGGGACGCTGGAGCGTCCCGCCCCGACAAGGAAACTAAACGTCAGCAGCCAACACTAGCAAATCCGCCGCCAAAGACAACAGAAAATAAAAGGGACCAAGAACAAGATTACACGACAGAACAAGCTGGGGTTTTTTGGGTTTTTCACCCCTCTGTATCTCAGCCCCATGAAGACCCCCGGAGTTGATTTTTGGTACACTCAATCTCTAGTGGCCCCTGACGCCGTAAACTAAAATACAATCCCCTGGACCATCAGGGGGAGGAGGTATTAAAGTTATAAAATCGCTGTTAAAAAAAGTTTTCGCTTTCTTTGACAGGGCTACAGCCCAGACGAAAAAAGGAATCAAGCTGAAATTTCGCACACACATTCCTTGTGCCCTACTGATGTGCCTTTTGTGCCATTTGAACCCTCTCCCCTTCCCCCCAAATTGTACCTTCCCGGGGTTCTATCACAGCCCCCCGGGGGGCTACGGTAATGATTTTTTGTATACATATTTTTGGGAACCATTGAGTACATATACAAAAATTCAACCCCCAGGGATATCATGGGCCGGAGTAATTGAAGTTTGAAAATCACTAATTTTCTCTAAATTCTTATGTACTTACTCTCAGCTCATAGGGTTTGTTTATCTCGGACTGCAATTGGCAAGGTTCGAACAGATCTAACAGTTATTCCAAAGTTGTCTTAGGAAATGAAATTCAATCAAGACTAAAACATATCCAACAGTTGCAACTAGACGTTAAATCGCGGATATCACAAATTTGCTACAGCGACTGCGCATGCGCGCAGACTTAGCTCATTGGGCTTTCTGTTTTCAGATTCTATGTTGTTTATTTATACTTAAGCAGAGAAACAAATTAATGAATGAGATTAAAATGCTGTCCTCCCCTCCCCCCCACTCCACAAAATTTTGCCGATACGAAATTTCCTTCCCCCTGTTTTTCAGTTTTGATATATTTATGGAGGGAAGAAATTTTAAATATCGGCGCGAAACTGGGATTAAACCATTACAAAATATTTTACGTGACAAATTATATGAAACTGTACGCATATGAATACGGCACATATAACTTTTTAATTGAAAGCGAAAAATAGCATTTTTTTTATTGGTTTGCTTATTTTCAAAATTAATGGATTTTTCACAAACAACACATAATGAATTGAAAATATATGAAATACGTGTGTGGATATCCGTGCTTTGCAGTAATTTGTTAGCTGAAAAAAATTTTGCAATTAATTTAAGCAAGACTTTTAATGAGCTTAGTCCGCGCGCAACATGCGCATTAGCTATGGCAAATTTGGGATATCCGTGATTTGACATCGAGTAAAGTTGTATAGATCTTCTGACACATTCAAATTTAAAATATTTAATGGCTTAGTTTTTTTTTCCTTGGTGATAACATACGTTAATTCGTTTTTTAAATGAACTTTTAAACAAAACTAGGTATTAAACAAGACAAAGACTTCTATCAAGAAAAAGATAAATCACCAAACAATTAAAACTATCCCATAAAACGTAAAATAATCCACGATTTAAGAAAAGTGTAATTAAACAAAAAGTGAAAAGTTAGATTAAAATAGCCCTCAAGCTGTAAAACATTTAAAGAAACCTTCATGAAAATGTTGAATAATTTGTCAAATAAAGAAACTGTAATAGAATTTATTGCGAAGTTGTAAAATACTCGAAAACAATATAATTTAAAATATAGTATTTTATTATCCAAGAAGTTTTCTTTGCAACAGAGAGGATACAAGGATTGCAATAAAATTTAAACCGCCCAATTCTCGCAAAATGAACATAGAATCTTTATAGTCAGAAAATAACTTGACGTAAAATTAGGCTAGCCATTACTGTTCCTTAGAAACACAAAACAGCGTTGTTTCAATTGAAAATTTTCTGACTTGAAGTTCTCAATTCTAAAAATACAGACAAAGTAATAATATCAATGCAAAAAGATGTGATATCTCATCAAAAACAACCCTGTTGTAAAAATTTCCCCGCCAAGAAAACCTTTAACTTTTCCGCACAAAAAAGAAGACCTGCATCCGAAACCCAAAAATCCTCTGCCATAAAAAGTTATGATATCTAGTTTGCCCGCCAAGTATCTGCCAAACTATCATCCTCCCTCTTCTCCTTTTCATCACAGCTACTTCCATTAAAACCTCCTCCCACCTTCAACTCCTCAGAAATATGGATAGATCATTTAAATTGTTTATCTTGTTTGGCGGGAAGCTTTTTAAAGTGAAGTGATTGCTTGGTGAGCAAAAAGCTTCCCGCCAAAGAAAATAAACAATTTAAAAGATCTATCCATATTTCTGAGGAGTTGAAGGTGGGAAGAGGTTCTAATTCAAGCAGCTGTGATGAAAAAGGAGAAGAGGGAGGATGATAGTTTGGCAGATACTTGGCGGGCAAACTAGATATCATAATTTTTTTTGGCTGAGGGTTTTTAGGTTTCGGATGCAGGTGTTCTTTTTTGTGCGGAAAAGTTAAAGGTTTTCTTGGCGGGGAAATTTTTACAACAGGGTTGTTTTTGATGAGATATATCTTACGTTTCCCCGGCTATAATTTTGCTCAAGAATAATTTGTAGATTAGCGAAAAAGCACAGTCGCAAATCGGGGTTCTTTAAGCAATGTTTACTATAAAAGTAACTTGTACGAAATCCAGCCTAGAGCTTCATTATTATTTAAAATCAGCAAGAAATGTACTCAAGCGAATTTGTGCATTAAAAATATAATTCGACATCAATTATCTTTTCAAATCGTTTCTATCTGTTTTTGCCGGCATAAAATGTCAAAAGCAATACGAGTTTTGTTTCTTTTTAACACACATAAAGTTCTCTAAAATTGCTAATTGTCCACTTTAGAAGAAAAAAAAAAGTGGTAACCTTAGTATTTCATAATAGGGTCAAATGCCTTGACCAGTCAATAAATTTCCTAAATATTTTCACGCAATGTTAGAATCAGGAAAAGTAAATGACGTGAAAGCTTCGAAATCATAATAAAAATTTCTATTTTACTCAATGGATACTAATTTCAATTACTGTACAAGCACTTGTTTTCGCGATGCTTTACTTTTCTTGAGCCTTTCGTAATCGGGGAAATTTAAACCTCGTGAAATATTTTTTTGCGGCAGATTTCTCAACTTTCAATTATGTTTACAAAAAATAGCGAACTCTCTCGAAAATACGTGTTTTACAGTACTTACTGGCCAACGCACTTGATTACCAAATACACGAGGGCATTTGACAATATCAAGTGCTTCGGCAAGTCAATGAAGTTCATAAATAAATATAATCATAACAATGGTAATGTTAGAATCAGGAAGAAATAAAACATGAAAGATTATCGAAACTAATTAAAATTTTGAACTTTCTGAAAATAAATTTACCGTGAACTAAACTCAACAACCACAACATTTCTTGAGAAATCTATTTTGAAATGCTATTGCACCGTAAGCATTCATAATTCACCAAAAAATTTATGTGTAAATATAAGGAAACCTTGCGAAATAAATGGAGGTCTGTTTGTTGACTAACCACAGAAAGAACATAAACGTTTACTCACCATTCAATTTCCGCTTCATTGTATGGAATACTAATCACGATGCATTGGACACAAGTCACCACTAGCAAACAGAGGAAATGAATTTCTAAGTATCTACGTAATTGTTAGAACAATTTCTGACTCAACGCATGTGACAAAAATTGTTTCGAACTCTATTATCACTAAATACGCATTCGGAAGGTCAGTTACAACAAGATTTCACTTCGGCGATTCTGTTCCAAAACAAGTAGGAAAATGGCGGATATTACTGAACGTGCTTTAATAAGCCTTTCTTTTCAAAGCTTGATTTATTTTCATTTAAGAGTTAACATTTCGAATAAAAGTAGAAACTCGCATAACTCTAGGTTGGTTTACGGTATCGATTTATCGGCATTTCAGAGTTAACTTTTCGAATAAATGTAGAAACTCGCATAACACATATGTGTTTAGGTTGGTTTACGGAGCTTAGGCATAATTCCACTTGAATTCCGCAAGAGTTCAACTACATTGACTTTCCAACTATGGCCGATGCCGTCATTTCAAAATTTTCCAAAGAAAAACCTACAAATATACCTAATTTCATTACGTTTCTAAAATTCAGGGGGGAGGGGGGTCAATTGACTCCCCTGATTGCCCAAATGACGGACTTGAGGGGGGTGTCCTGATGAGTTGCAGTGTCTTTGAAATAAGGGGTATCACGGGGGTCGGAACCCTGATATGCGTAATGTAAAATTGCTAAATTTTATGTTGTACCCTTTTCTCAAAACGTTTCAATAGTAGAAACTAACAAGTTTCGATGTTTTCAAGCTACATCTAAGAGTCTACTGAAGTGAAATTTTAAGGCAATTCTATTTATTTCATAGTTCATTTAATTTTAAACAATATCAACTTTTAAATGAAAAAAAGAACCTGTTTTTGACCATAAAAACAGCTGTTTAGGAAAAAGTAGTCCTAAAGCAAAAATTTCACTTCAGTAAAATTACGATTATATAACTAAACTGTGATGAAAATATCAGAACACAATGAAAAGTATATTCTGTAAATTACCGCCCATTAGCCAGGGCTAAAGCAGAAATACATGAAATACACCGCCAACTCAGTCATTTCCAGCCGAGGACTGCAATTTCGTGCTTATTAGCACTCATCAGCCCGGCATAGGAAAATGACTGAGCTGGAAATGGAAAACCTCTTAAGGAAAGCAAAAGTGCCAAACAAACTGGTAGCTAATGTAGAATTAGCACAGACCAGACGAGTGACCGAAGCAATGGTTCGGTTCAACTCGAAGATTGATGGCAAGGCATAGTATATTCAGTAAATTACCGCCCATTAGCCAGGGCTAAAGCAGAAATACGTGAAATACACCGCCAACTCAGTCATTTCCAGCCGAGGACTGCAGTTTCGTGCTTATTAGCATGCAGTCCTCGGCTGGAAATGACTGAGTTGGCGATGTATTTAATGAAAAGTAGTTTTCTAGACAAGAGAAAATAAGAATGAATGTTAAAACTGCAGTTTTGAGAAAATCGCGTTTGAAATGTTGTTGCTAGTCGGCAGATCGCATATCTGATTTTTTTATATTTGAATTCAGTTACTTTTAAATTACATGGGAACATGAATTCGGTGTCGTTTGGAAGCTCTTGATTTGAATATTTCGAACGTTTAAAAATTTATTTATTTATTTTTTTTTCTATAAGTTTTATGGTACCAACTTTCCTTAACTGGAAAGATAAGATGTATCACATCCCAGAAAATAATTCATTAAAAATATTATTCTGCTTTACTAGACGGCGCTGTGATCCAAATACCTTTTTTCAAGCCTAAAAGGAAATGCCTGGGCCTGGAGTAAAACAGAGTAAGTTAGCGTTGAATGTAGCCACGGATCTATAGGGTGTAAGGGGTCATGAGAGTCATGATCGCCGCTTAAGCGATCAAATTTATCCTAAATCTGGGTTGGGGGACTTAATTTCGAAAAGTTTACCTCAAACCCATAAATGATGTCACACTTTTTTTTCAACATTTTTGCCCCCCCCCCCTCTTTTTGCCAAAACAGTACTTTTCATAAGTTAATTTTTATTAACATATTCGTCTTTAAAAAAATGTTTGATGTCACACTCTTTCCTTCCCCGTGTCACAAAGTCACAATTTCCCAAACTCGCCCCTCCCCCCCACTCTGGAAGCGTGGCATCATTATTTATGCTGTAGTAATCCACAAATACTTCTTTATTGTCAATCAGGATTGTCAAATTCATTAAGAAAAAAAGGAAGTGCGTGTTTTTTTTTTTTTTTTTTTTTTTGAGACAGTTTAATGTTTGTGAATGGCAAGTGTTCCATTTTTCGCCATGAAGGTGGGTGTTTGAAATTCTATAACTTTTGATTGACAGGATAAAATGCGACAGAGTAGCATAACAAATTGAAGAAAATTTAAAGCTCTACAACTTTCTCACTGACAATTTTTTATGAATACTGATCTTGGGAGGCACTAGGAGCAAATCTTCGACAGAAACAGATAACTTCTCCGAAAACTATCAATTTTCCATAACACATACTCAATATATTATTGAAATTCGGCAAGTATGTGTAGGAATAATTTTATAGCAAGATTTTTTAGCTTGAACTTTTTTTTGAACGCATTTTTTTCACCATTTCTGACATGTACTCGAAAAACTCAAAATTTTGCTTCCCCCCTCCCTCCCATCTGTAGTTCCCCCCTAGGGGCGGGGACTTTCAGTATCTTTACTTACTAACTATCCCTAACAATATTCTGAATTCAAAAATTGTCGCATATTTCATGCACGCTACGCCCTCTTATAAGCACTCATTGACTGGACTATTTGAGCTGTGTCACTTTCCTCGCCGGGGTGCAATATCAAACCATTTTCCTTGATATCTTTCCTTTCTTTTTCCATATCTTGATGAAATATTTTTCTCATCTTTTCAAATGGTCCCCTGAAAATTCTGCTGAGTGGTCTTTTGTCCAAAAGCCAAGTTTAATGCCAATAATGTCTTCAATCTCTGTCATATGCTGCTGAGGCTGCTTGAGCCCTTGAATACAAAACACATCTTATTTTCTCTGAAACCAATCACAAATCTTTTTAGCAACACTGCGAACCCTTGTACCCATTTTTATATATTGAAGAAATCTAAATGTAATTTCTCAGAAAATATGCTTGTCCCCAAAGTCACCTGAATAACTTTAAATTAAAACTTAATCGCCAACGGAAACGGGAAGTTGGTAATGAAACGAACAATAGCAGTTCAAGGGCACAGAGCTTTGAAGGTGAACGTAATGTTGTTTTCTATTATTCTTGAGAACGCATAGTGTGTTATTGCTTTAAGGTGACGAACTCATAACTTAATGAGCAAGGTAAAAGCCATCAAATTGGAAACATGTTATGATGATCGAATATTGCGACACATCGAAAGCAATTTCTTTTCGCTTAAACTTCTATGTAGTTATTAGCCATCAGCAGATCTAACACGGAAATTTTACAGACGAACCGCCGCAGTTGCAAAGGAAAAATCATTTCCATGTTTGAATGGTTTATTTCGAAAAGGTAACATCTGTTAAAACGAAAAAACTGATTAGTTGTAAGTTTGGAAAACTTTACCGCTCTTCTTTTATTAAGTTATATTGACTTTGGAATTCCCTGAAATGCAAAAATCAAATGCCCTACCCAATATCATTGCCTAACTACTGCCCTGATTGTCACATATTCGAATATAAGGAAATATAAGGGACAACTAAGTGTCATAATATCCCTCTTCCGGTGGAGCATTAGCGTAACTGCAAAATTAATTGAAAATGAGTTACTGTTGTCACGTCACTGGGTACAACAGTGGTTAGGGGGGCATTCATTAATTACGTAAGGGACCCGAGGGGGAGTGGGAATGGAAAACTCTGTACATACCCTTACTTTGGGGAGGGGGTCAAACCCATTCTTACGTAATATTTTCCAAGTCGATATTTTATATCAGAAATCGCGCGGTCAAATATTGCATTTGCTTCTTGAAGGTAAAATACGTTTTACGAGGAACTGTTTTTTATTTTGTTTTCAAAGAATGAATCGTGTAAAATATAATAAAAGAATCGCACTAGGTATAGCATGTTTTATTTTTAATCAGTATCGCATGATATACAAAAAAAAAAAAAAGTCGAAGAATCATTCAGTCTAGTTTCCAACTTTTCAATAAATATTTCTTTACATAAAAAGGTTTAATTTAATAATAGTGAATTTAATAACGATTCTAGCAATGTAAGATTCGTTATTTCATTATTTTGAAAAACGAAATGCAATCTTACGTAAGAAAAGGGGGGGGGGAATCTTACGTACCCTTACATGGGAGGAGGGGGAGGTCAAAAATTGCCAAAATCATCCTTACGTAATTAATGAATGGCTCCTTACCCCAATCGAAGGAACACTGGCAGATTTGTTTTTCAAATTTTACCCACCAGACCAGTAACTCAACCATGTTTCATTGTATCTTGTATGAGGTAATGAATAAAATAATTTTGTATATTTGGTTTTCCAATATAATTACTTTTTACAGTTGCGTCAATGTTCCATCGGAATAGTGATATGAAGTTTCAACTTTCCAAAGAGTTTTTTTAATATATTTTTTATTTGTTTAAACCATAATGGTTTACTCGTGTTGCAGACCTTTCCGTGCGGTCACACCTGCATCACGTACAAATCATTATTTTTCAAGTTCAAAATTTTTTTCCGAAACTTGATATTTCGTATTATGATACATAATAGTTCCTTGCATTCGAATTTCGAACTTATGAAATTTAAAAGACAAAATTTAAAATTCCGGGAATGAAGTGCACATATATGGTAAAAATTCACACCCGTGCAAATGGCGTGAGCAATCTAAAAAAAGAGAGTTCAATTTTCGAAAGTTGTGAAAAAATTAGCTTCCAACAAGTTTTCCTGTAATTTCTGAAGTCAATTCGCCCCTATAATAAAATTAGAGTAAAGATGCGTATTTTACGAATAGTGTCTACCCAGTGGAAATTTGAAATTGAGAAAAGCGCGAATTTCCTGCCGAAAACTTCGAAATGCGTTTTAAACTTTTTATTTTATAGGTGCACTTTTGCAAAACTAATCGCTTTTTTACCCTACTTTCTTGATTGTCATTTGTATTTTACACACACAAAAAAACAAAACAAAAAAACTCTTGATTTCTATACAATATTGTTATATAGACTGGTCACACGGTTTAAAGGGTCTAAAAACTCTTAAAAAGTTGAAACGAAAGACTACCAATGAGAAAAAAAGGGACATTTAAAGGAACAATGGCTAAACGTCCTTCTGACTTCTTCGCTAAGTCAATCGTTAATATTTCTCAAAATTAATTTTTCAAACTTCTTGTGATCCTGCCTGCATTTTCGTGTGGAATAAGAGCGGTAGAAAATGGTCTTTCCACTGCAACGCAACTTTCATATCAATGCATATTGCCATAAAAAGGTGTATGCAATATTTTAAAGCAGAAAACAGTTGCAATGCAAACATGTTTCTTTGATAACTGGGAATTTTGGAAGCATTGTAAGGGACGTGACCTTATACAGTCGAGCCTCCATATATCGAACTTCCACATATCAAAATTTTTCATATATCGAAATCCCAGCAAATTTCAATGTTCATTACATAGGAAAATTGTTTCTATATATCGAAAAAACTCTATATATCGAAATTTTTTTCGAGACATTTGTAGGATTTTTTTTTTCCACTTTAGACTTTGTCTCATGAAAAATGAAGGTTAGGAGAGAAAATTATATTTACTAAAGGTTGCTAAAAAACTCATAAGCAATCTGGGTTTCAGGGGTGTGTAAATAGGTCGTTGTTCCGTTCTGGAGTTCTTAAATTCCCTCAAGCTTATTTCAAATCTTAGTTGTAACCAGTAACACTGTTAAATCAGTTTCAAGTTACCCTTTTTGTCTGTTGATTATCATTCCTAGTTTTTTTTAGCTTCAGTAAAAATCATTCAAGTTAAGTAGATTAATTTTTTACTTTGCTCTCGATTACATTGTCAAAACGAAAATCTCCTCATGTTGCGAATCAAGTTGAACTGCCGAAGATGTATGAAGGTACAAAAATAATTTCTGTTAGTTTTTCAGTTATTAATTTTCGTTTAATCCGATGCTCGTATAAATTAGAAATTGGGTTTCATGCACGAAAACTAGCTTTAATTTTAATGTTATAGGAGATTTTTATGATAAAATAAGTTCGTTTCTATATATCGAAATTTCTATATATCGAATTTTTTTCCGGCAATTTGCTACTTCGATGTATGGAGGTCCGGCTGTATTTCGAATATGCGTCAATTCTGTTTTGAATTCCAATTTGCTTCAGTGTAACTTCTGGAAGACTGTTTCGTACAACTGATAAATAACCGAACACGGAAATATATGTTCTTGATACGATAGTTTTTCATTCTGCAACGGCAACATCTCCAAGCTTTTGTGCAACTGCACAGAGTTCATGTTTGCTGGGTAACTTTCAAGGACTAACATTTATACTTAAAGGACAAAAGTGGCTCAATTCAAGATTCCTTAGACGTTTTAATCAGTAGTCGCTATCTTAGCTGCGCTCAAGATGCAAAATTTAATAACGCCGATGTTCAAAAAGCGATTGTCTGAGGCCCAACTGTAGAAGTACGAAATTAATTCTCTTAAATGAATTTATGAATGTTATTTTATTAAATATCACTAGCAGGACCGAATTATGGGGAAAAATATAAATTTTGTTTTTTGTGGTAAAATATTTTTTAACCCAAATTTTTTTTAAAGCAGTTGTCAATTTGAAAGTAGTTTTAACTAGCAGTTTTAAAAAGTAGTTTTTATAATACGATTCCATAAGCCTGACAAGTCCTCCTAATATCAAGTCACATTGCCTTCGAAGAAACGACCAAGATTCCGATATCATTTGAGGCAGTGAGAAGCAAAGGGATGTAAGTGGCAAAATTAAAAATTTGGAGATAACCAGTACACATGGTAGGTGAACCTCTCCTCTGTCTTGGGGCAAGAGATGGTACTAGCAGCCCTGGTATAGTTACTGCTATACAGCATGATTTAGAAAAAAATTTCAATGAAAGCATGCCTAGGATATTATCTTTAAATGCGTTTTACTCAAAACCTGACGATGTCCACTTACATCCCTTTGCACTGCTTCATTTGACGATGTTAAGTGATATTGAGCTTCAACTAAAATACGACGATATAAACAGCAAAAAAGCAGTATCAGTGAAAACTAGTGGTGCAGGAGTTCAAGAACCAAGGCGGGCCTCTTATCAGTTTGATCACCGGCTCCCCCCCCCCATAAGACTTTTACAGTGGGCCCTTGACTTCTGACTAGGCTCACATGGCCTTTCGCCGGCCCTGCCAAAAAGGCCATGAAAAATTACGTACTAACAAGTCCTCTTAAAATCAAGTCACATTGTCTTTGAAGCAACGACCGAGGTTCCGATATCATTGACGATGTGAAGATGTGATACTGAGCTTCCACTTAAAAAATACCACATTGTAAGCAGCGGAAATGCAATATCCATGAAAACTAGGTGTACAGGAGTCCAAGGTCCGAATCCTATCCAAAAAGGCCACGAAAAATCATTTGTCAACCAGTTCTCCTAAATCAAGTCACATTGCCTTTGAAGCAACGACCGAGATTCCAATATCATTGACGATGTGATATTGAGCTTCCACTTCAAAAATACTACGGTATAAGCAACGGAAATGCAATATCAATGAAGACTAGGGTACAGGAGTCCAAGGGCGCCACTTAAGCATGCACAAAAGAAACAGTTTTTCTTATTAGAATATGGACCTTGGATGCTGACGTCACACCATGTCCAGCAAACACGGCAACTACCCACATACAGTGGGAACAAATGCATACCAATTGCTTGCTGGACTTCTCCGTCCGCTAATTGCGAAGAATAGGAAAGCGCGCTTACTCAAGCGTTGCAGGCTTTGATCTTCGAGTATTTGTGCAATGAGAAAACGGTCATAATGTACAAGATGTCGAGATAATGTAGCCGTCTCTTGTTTTGGTTATTTGTGATTTGGAATGGGCATGATTACTTCCAATTGGAGGTGATTTTGCGCTCTTTAGCACAAATCAGAGAAGATTGCATTCGACTTTGCCAACAGAGAAACACGATGCTAAGTTATTCCTTTCGTGAAATTGTGGTCATTGTTGATGGAAATCGAGTTTCTTGGGAACGAATACAAATGGATTTCATGCAAATTTCCGCTCTCATTATTTGGATCTTACCATAATTTATTGCAGAGTTTTGTTTTGTTTTGTTTTCCTACTGAAACTAATGAAAACGAAAGCGATAATCTGTATACCAAATTCTCTAAATGCTTTGTGTAGTTAATTTTCATACCATTATACAATGAACTAAAAGGGAAGAATGAATTTTTCTTTTCACATCATTTGGAGTTTTGACAGAAGTCACTTTTGCACCTCACGTCTCTTAATTGAAACCAGAGTAAATTGTTAAACAGTCATATGCTCATTTAAAAATTCGACCACGGACACATTTTCGCCCCTAAAAATGTGCCTCTTTTGGTTGATTTTACTCTTTATACATTTTTGAAAAACCTTGAAAATAAAATATCAATAAATATGTATCTACTACTATAACGAAATCCTTTTTTTTCCATTAAATAACAATACTTATTTTCATCCATCGCATGAAAAAGGTACATTTTGAAGGTTAACACGTGATAACCTGCCCTAGAAGGGCTGCTAAAATAAAATTGCCCAGCAGTCATTTGATTTTAACCTTCCAGCAGACACGCTTAACACTTTAAGAGTTTTAACTGGATTTTATATCTTCAGACGAAAATTTATTTAAACAAAGTGCTTTCATTGAGCTTTAACGAAATGATGGAACATAATTTCACTAAATAACCGATTAAAACTCACATTTCATGATAACGAATTTAAGAAACAAACGAGAACGTTGTCACAGAGCAAGGGTGGAATCAGCTTCCCGTTTTGGAGGGAGTCATTGACGGAAAAAAGGGATGAAATTGCAATTTTCGAGCACAATATAGGGGGACTTGGGTGAATGACGAATTAAAAAATATATTAGTCCCTAAAATGCAGCTTTGGACTACATTTGAGGCAGTGAGAAGCAAAGGGATGTAAGTGGACATTTTCAAGTTTGGAGTAAAACGCGTTTAAAGATGACATAGGTAGGCTTTCACATTGAAAAGTTTTTCTAAATCATGCTCAGGGATCGCGCTAAGGATTTCGAATTGTTCGCCAGTAAATTAGCCAAATTTTTAAAGTGTTAGCCAAATTCCAAAAGTTTTAGAATAACTTTCTAATTTAAATGTATTTTTGTCTGCAGAAATATTTAATCAGGGGGTGAAGTATAACTTAATTTTTGACTATTTTTTGAGGATAAGGACAGGGGTATGTCCAGGAATTTTTGTCCGTTTTTAGGAATTTTGTGGAAAAAAAAATGCAAACTAAGTAATTTTTCCCCAAATCATATGTAATTTTTCACTGGCTAAAAACAACTTAAAGTGATATTTATCATTCTTAAAAATATTTGAGAGTAGAAATAAAAGCTTTTAATAAAGTAAAGACTGCATTCCTATCTTACTCCGATGTTTCAGACATCGTACACAATGAAACAAACGCGCCACGCGCCATTCAACAAGGCATCCGCCAACAATGTCTTCTCGGTAGCCACGTTGCGCAAGTGGCGCAAAAAGAGGCGAGAGGCAAACGTCATCCTTCCACCGATCACAGCCATCTTAACACAAGGCCTGCGCGCTCATTCAACATGGCCGCCCGTGAAGGCGGTTTGTTTACATCTCATAATAGCTCTACCGTGAATAAAAATTTAGATTTTTTTATAATTCTTTAAAAAAAACAGTTAATTTTTACATGAAATACTCCGATACATCTCTAAATTAAAAATTTATATCGTTCGAGTTTTAATATCGACACAAATAGTTCTTAAATAGTAAACTAAATTAAAATTCATGCATGACACATTACATATTATATTCGTAATAAATATATAGATAATGAATAAAAATGAAAATTTTAATGGGTAAAAAGAAAATACACTTCAACTTCAAATCATAATGCAAAAGAAAGTACGAAATAAATTTTGCTTAATGTAAATTGTAAAATGATTAAGACAGACGGGGAAGATAAACCAATATTTAGCCATATTTCTAACTGTTACAAACAAAAGAAACAGTATACATTTTTGAGAGAAAAATCACTCCAATACCCAATAATAATTGCAAAACATCTGAACAATTGAAACAAACTAAACAATTGGTATAAAGGACAATACTGATGCATATATTTCAGAGTAAAAAATATAATTAGATTTATCATGAGTTATCTGTGAGATTTTTTTTTTTTTTTTTTGGAGAAGTTATTTAACAGGTTATAAATCGTTTGCATAATATTTCTCAAAATCAAGAAAATGGTGTGAGAGCTAAGCTTGTAATGGTCATGTACCACATTTCTAATGCATGGCTCGCTAATAGTTGTTAAAAGCTTTAATCCTCCACAAAAAAAAAAATCCACAACATTTTAAAATACATTTATACAAATAGAAGCTGGGTTTAAAAGAAAAAGTTGGTGTTTTTCAAAAGTCACGATTTCATGTATCTATTAAACTGCACTCTTCAGAGAATTCATATTAAAAAGATCCTTGAAATTTTAGTTACAAAAAATAATCATTTACCAAAGTGAGGGCAAAAATCTTCGTCATTAAAATCGAAAGTAATAAACCTGTATTGCATGAAAAAAAAAAACATAAATAAAAATATGTACCTTTCAATAATAGAGTACAGTACCTTACAGAAATAGAAACTGCTTTAAAAGTTAAAACAGTTGCTCTTTTTAATGAACCGCGATCTAATGTATATATTAAACAGCACTCTTCAGCCAATTCATGTTAAAAAGTTCCTTGAAACAATAGTTACAAAAAATAATCATTACACAAATTGAGGGCAAAAAAGCTTCGTCATTAAAATCGAAAGTGATAAAAATATGTAGCATGAAAAAACATACATAAAAATTCGTCCCTTACAAGTAAAAAATCCTTAAAATATTATTTAACAAGTACAGTAAAACTCCTCTAATACGGACGGACACTAACAAGACAAAATTTTTTGTTCGCAATAGAGGGGTGTCCGCAACAAAGGTTTAATACCTTTTAATTTTACCTTAGAATCGAGGAATTAAATACTGTCCACATAGGAGGGGTATCCGTTAGGAGGGATTTTACTGTATTTATTTTTATTATCAATTCTGCTTAAAAATAACCATTGGTAACCACACTTACCTTCTTAACATTTTTTAATCCAACAATAGTAGCTTCAAACATATTTGGAGATGTTAAACATTTGGTACGTTAAATTTTCACCACCAAAGTATCCCAACGGCTTATAATGTAAACTTGACGAAACGTAACGATTTAACATAGTCAAATACAAAGAGCAAAAAAGAAAACATCATTTCAAGTCTCCATAAAGACAGTTGATAACGTATTCACACATTTGGAATAAATATTACTTTGCTATTTGATACTAAAGTTGTAAGATGAAATACAATATTGCATCCGCAACGAGCAGCTACTTGAAGTCCACAACACTGTTTGAACTAAAGGGGTTTTCCCGCTCAAAGCCTCCTCGAGGTCACGTGACATCGATTGCGCAATACAGCGCGTAGGCCTGATATATAGAAGGCTGTGCACCGATCCGATGGACGGTAACGTTCCGATCCGAATGAGGTGCGCGCACCTCATTCTGCTCAGAGTGGTCTGAGGATAAAACAACTTTCAGTGATTGCTAGTCTGGGAGTTTTGTGAAAGGTTCGTTTTTAGGGGTTGGAGTTTTGCGAAGGGTCCGTTTTTAGGGGTCCGAATTTTGTGAACGGACCTAATTTTTATCTAGATTTACATTTGAAGGGAGTTTTTTTTTTCTTCTGTGTATATTTTAGAGAATTTTCTGTTCGCCAATAAATTCGCAAAATTCGATTTTTTTTCGCCGAATTTACGATTTTATCGCATTTGGCGCATTGGCGAATGCTTAACGCAGTCCCTGCATGCTGTATAACAGTACCTACCAGGGCTACTAGTACCATCTCTTGCCCCAAGACAGAGGAGAGGTTCACCTACCATTTGTACTGGTTATCGCCAAATTTTTAACTTTGTCACTTACATCCCTTTGCTTCTCGCTGCCTGAATTGATCACTTAAGGATCCGCGTCTGTCACAGAGGGGAGGGGGAAGTTAACAGAGTCAACTTCTTATTAAGATGAATACGCAGGAAAAGCAAAACGGAAAAGTAGGAAAGCATTTGTACCTCGGAGCTAGACGGATGCTAGTACAAAATGGATAATTTAGATGTTCTTAGACACAAATTATAGAAAACTGAATCCTCAAATTGTAACATTTATATTTTTAAGTTAACATGTTTTAAAAGATAGTTAAAAAATTAATTAACATCAGCTTTAATGCTTCTTTAAAGTTGCTAGTGTAGCAACAGGAGTTTCAGCATTTTCCACAAATTTATTGATCAAGTTTTTGGAATGACAAATGTCCAAATCCTTAACAATCAGTTAATAGGTTCTATCCTCACTACTGAGATGAATGCAAAATTAAAGACTCTTGACAGTTCTTTTGACCATCAAAGATTTACAACTTTTCATTTCCAAAAAAAGCAGAAGAAATTTCTTTGATGGCATGAGGCCAGAGACTAAACACTTAAGTAGGAGAGTTGGCATGTCTGTATTATCATTTCCCAGTACAATTTATGGTATTTTTCAGGCAAGCAAGAGAAAATTTTGATTGTCTATTATGGCAAACATCGATGTGTTTGGATCGGCAGCAACAGGAGAGCAATCGAGACGCCATACTCAGGGCCTGGAGGTTCCTAGCAGCATTCTGCGAAGATGAAGGAAGTAAGTCAGAATTTTATATTCAAGAAAGTACTACTAATCTTAGAAAAAATGGTACTTCTGTATTATCACACAAGTACCGTACAAGTACATGCACAACCAACCGTTGTCGTCAAATTAAAAATAGCGGCTTAGTTAAGTGTTGACTAGCGCTAACTTTCGCGGCTTTTGAATTCGCACGAAAATTCTCTTTAACAGAGGGTTTAGGCCTCCTACACATGAGGCGGTTAGTTGAATCAACTGGCCAAAAAAGTTGCCTGTCAACTTGTTGACTGAAGTTTTTTCGTTGAGTTCACACTAGGCAACTTAGTTTAATCAATTTTTCTTCCAATAAGAGTTTATTCGAGTTGAGGATGCTCTTCTTCAGAACGCTGTTAAAACTGAACTTGACTGAACAAGTTTACTTGTGTATTGAGCAAACGCTTGGCAATATCCCGAAGAGTTGAATCAATTGAAAAGTTTAGGCAATTCATCAGGATGAGATTGATAGCGGTACATGTGCATGGCGAGTTGACTGTCGTATGAAGGATGCCGGGTGATTCCTTCACTTCTCTACCTGGTTACACATCCTGATAACCGCGCGTTCGAAAGTTGATTCAACGAAGTTGCCTTATGTGTAGAAGGCTTTAGTCTTGTTTAATGACTTTCTTAATCACAACTTAGAAAAGATGTTTTAGTGAGAGAAAATACTTTTATAACTGAAGAGCTATCTTTTCGGTCGGTTCGGCCACTATCTCAAAAAAGTTTATTTCTCGCCTTAGGAAAAGAAGCTTTATTCATCTCTCTTGAGTGCTTTTTTATTTTTAAAATTGAAAACCCCCTTGTTATTATTACAAATAGAGTAACTTACAATACTCAAGTAAAACTAAGTCGAATTTAATTTATGTATTTAATTACGAAGTTGGAATTATAACCTGTACTTTTTGTTTGAATGAAGCTAAGTTGATAAATGTAAGAAAATAGGAAATGTTTTACTGTGTGACAAAAAAAAAAAAAAAAAAAAAGCACTACAAAATTTACTTTTTGACGCGTAAAACATTCCGCCGCACATCAAATAGTGGGTGTCTAGTCCCCACATAAAATTTTTGCATTAAAGTTAAGTAAAATTTTGGCTTTTGTACTCTTGCAATTATATGAATTCCTTTTGGTTAAAACTGCAATTTTTGAAAGATTTATTTGTGTACGTAATATTCATTTTTGTAAGACAGAAACAAAAGAGTGATTTATTTCTGTACAGTTTTAAAAATTAAGTATTCAGTACTGGTTGCACAATACTGTTAAATGAACTTAGATTACATAAGGGTTTTTCTTTAACTTTTACAACAAAGAGTTTTTCTTTAAGGGTTTTATTGGGGCCTCCTTGGCTCTATGGTAGAAGCTTCGCTTCATATGCCGGAGATTGCGAGTTCGATTCCCGCCGGTGCCCTATGTGTAATTTCCTCTCTATGTGCTGTAAATCTTTCTTGTGTTGTCTTATCTGTTAATAAAGAAGTCCATTCTTTCGAGGCAATGACACCAATCTTTCCGTAGTAGTTTATTACGGACACAACAACAACGATTCCGTTATTACGTAATTCCCTAAACAACGAAAAAAAAGTGTGGTCCCTCGAAGTTCGGTGTAACGAGATTTCACTGTATTTGCAGAGTGAGAAAATCTGCAGGATTTGGCTCTTGCGGTTACTTTTAATAGTGGATTAACCTTTTGAGGCACGTTTGCGTAGTTGACAGGAAAAAAAAATCCATCTCGCCTCAAAGGGTTAGTAAGAATACTTAATGTCGAATAGCAATTTGAAGTTTAAAATAATGTCTGATGCCTGCTTTTAATATTTTTGAAGGCTGGTACACACTTGCTTGTTTTCAAAGAGAAGAAGTCAAGCGATGCGAAGGATTGATGCCGTCCAAAAGTTCTTCAACGGATTCATCCTCTTGCAGGTAAACTATTTAACTTGTTGATCACCGAACTTCCGTCAGAAACTGTATGTAAAATAAATTGTTTAAATAAAAGTAAAGTAACTTCGAAAATCGGAAAAATACAATTTCTAATAAAAACTCCCCATTTTCATTGCA
Source organism: Uloborus diversus (assembly GCF_026930045.1). Taxonomy (NCBI): domain Eukaryota; kingdom Metazoa; phylum Arthropoda; class Arachnida; order Araneae; family Uloboridae; genus Uloborus; species Uloborus diversus. The sequence goes on along the minus strand of NC_072739.1, from coordinate 99,632,871 downwards.
TAGCCACCACAAGATTTCAATAATTTATTAATATTGCAATGAAGTGTACCCAGAGACGAGACTTCAATAACTTCAAACCATCAGTCAAGAGTAGCGAGTAGCTCCTGATAAATAATAATTTCAGAATTGCTGGATCATATACAATTAACTATGCACAGTTTTGCCAATTTTTTTGCAAAATAAAAAGTAGAAAACTGTTTGGTTCGAAGTCTAAATTAAATTTTACTTGAGTCAAAGAGTTCTGATACATTTCTCAGTTTCTTTGCAAAAATTTAATTTTAGTTTAAATGAAATTTCCTAATCAAAACTATTTCTGTCTTTTGTTCCATTCCTGTAATTACTCTAAAAACTTTCTGAACTAAGTAAAGCACTACACATGATTGTATCCTATTCAAAATTTCTTGTTATGTTTTGCATATAAAGTTGTTTCTTTGGGATATTTTGTAACATTACCACGTACTTGGAGGCTCGTAACGTATGAGGCCTACGTGGCTCTGTGGTAAAATCTTCGTCTTCTAAGTCAGATAACGGGGGTCGGTGCCATGGGTGTTATTTCCTTCTCTTGTGTTGTAAATCTTTCCTGTGTGCGTCCAGAGGCAAGGCGTTTTGTAAGTAGTCCTCTTTCTGTGGGAAGCTGTTTAGTTTCTGTTAAAATAAATTAATAATTATATCTCCTCCAGGAGTTTTGGCCACTTCCGCGACTGCGTGAGGTCAGCGGTGCAACAGTGTTCTTCATCCGATCGTCGGTTATTAGGAACCTACCTGATGGAGAAAGGGCAGCAGCGAGCATGGAACTGTCCAGCGGAAAGGATAGACCCTGCTAGTGCACCTTTGGCAGCGGATACTCGATACACTTCTCTCACCGAATCGTCATGTGAGTATTTATTGCAGAGAAACATAATTTGATTCATTATTGAAATTAAGTTATTTTTGGCAAAGTTAAAAACAAGTTTAAAAAGAAAAAAAGGGAGGAGTTCAATGTCTCTATCTCTCTGTCGGTCTAGTCTATAATTACAGCTGTGTCCCAAAGTTGTTGACCCGTCGCGAACAAAGTTATTGACCTCTAAACTTGGGCATTTTTAAAAAAATCATCGACTTTGAGACCGTTTAAGTACTAAAGCCAAGAGAAACAAAAGCTATTTTATATTTTTCTTAGTACTATACTGTGGTAAAAAGTTAATCATATACTTATTTCCGAGGGTTACTCACGGCTTTAGCAGATATCCGGGTCGAAGGCAAAAAAGTAAAAAAAAAAAAAAAAAAGAAGCAGTTTCAATTGATCTTTGCCCTCAAAGCCATGGGTGAGCCACAAAATATTTATGTTATCATGTACTTAGTATCAAGTAGTAATCTTATTTAAAAGAATCGGCGCGTTGTTCACTCATAGCTTTTGAAGCAAAGCAATCATATATTTAGCTCTTTTTCTCACGACCCTAAACTTTGACCTGCACTCGAAGGCCAACAATTCAAATTACAGAGGAAAGAAGCTTCACTTTTCTTATCACCATACTAGTAAAATATCCTGAAAGTTTCAGGAAAATTGAAGGTGTCAACTATCAGGCCCCCATTTACTTTGTCCAGCTTTAAAAAAAACGAGCTCATGTGTGCATCACATGACTTCCTTTTACTCCAATTTAAAGCCATGGAGTGAGCAAAGAAACACTTTAAATATTTTCACCCCAAGTTTGTTGCGAACCGAAACAAAGAAAACGTTTTATACAGATAAATTTTCGCAATATTGGCAATTTTAATGTGATTCAATAGTTAACTCTTTAAATATGGCCAAATTGAAACCAGATTTAAAAAAAAAAAAAAAAAAAAAAACGCAAAATTCGTCGCCAAGGTGAACAACTAGACCCCACTTGGAGTCTATGTACCAAATTTCAACTTTCTAGGACATACCGTTCTTGAGTTATGCGAGATACATACACACATACATACGTACATACGGACGTCACGAGAAAACTCGTTGTGATTAACTCGTCAAAATGGATTCTTCAGGTGTCTATACGTTCTTAGGCATGTATCCACGTGTGGTCGGGCTGTAAAAAAAAATCAATATTCATTCGGGGGCGAGCAAAATGGAAATTAAGGCCGATTTTTGAGTGAATATTTTTTCGCGAATACAATACTTCCTTTTTTGTAAAAGGAAGTAAAAATGACTCTTAAGTAGCGACATGTCCGCCATCTTGGGGCTAAATGCCGCTTTCGTCCCACGTCTGCTACAATGAAGTAGCGTGTTTTGCTTCTTAATTGCGGATTAACACAGAGTTATTAAGAAACCACAATCAAGGAGAAAACACGCCTTCACCGTAGTAGATAGGGAGAAAGCAGCGTTTACGGCAATTCATCGGAGTTATATAAGTCTAATGGAGGTGGAAGGTACGACGATCAAACCAGGGAGGTAGAAGGGAGGAGATAAATCTTTTCTATTTAGAAGTGGCAACGATTGTTCACTTTTTTAGAGGGCGTTGTCGGCGAGTCGCTCCCGACAATCGCAGCAGATCAATGTAATTGATGCTAAGTTTCCCATTTTTTTAGAGGCAGCTATTAAAGCAAAAAAAGATAAAAACTACTGAAAATTGGTTGTAATAAGGGGCCAATATAGTGGACGATGTACGGCTTTCGTCCACAGGATGCTTGCACAGTATTTTGATGGAAAAATTAATTTTATTTTTCATCACCAACTTGCCGAATTCGTCTGCTATTAATATTGCGCTGTGCGATGTTTTATTTTTTACGAGTTAGAATGTTTCTATTCCTGTAAATAATTGACGAAATGAGAATGTAGTAGAATTAATTACGTAAATACTTTTTTTTTAATTAGTTGTAAATTTCGTGACATGTTTCCAAAACTAATTTAAGCGAAATAATTTTTTTGCTTTCACGACCTTTAACAGATAAAAATAAATGTTAATGTTCTATTTACTTAACTTCAAGCTGATATTGATTATAATAATTTTATTTATGTATTTACTCACTGCTTACACATAATTGTTATCATTGTTTTTTTATTATTATTGCATTTTTCCCTGCAACAAAATCAAAAAAAAAAAAAAAAAAAAGAAAAAAACAATGGGAAACCTTTTTTTTAAAAAAATACATGTACAATAAGAGTAAATTGTAATTTTCGAGAACTAGATTAATTTCAACAGAAAACCTCACAACTATCACAAAAAAGCGTTCCAAGGTATAATTTTTTAAATAAATAAGGTTTCTCGATTTTTTTCCCATTTGGTTGTCGAAAAAAATGCAGTAATAAAAAAAATAATGATAACAATTCTGTTTAAGCAGTGAGTAAATACATGAATAAAATTATTATAATCAATATCAGCTTGAAGTTAAGTAAATAGAACATTAACATTTATTTTTATCTGGTAAAGATCGTGAAAGCAAAAAATTATTTCGCTTTAATTAGTTCTCGAAACATGTCAAGAAATTTACAACTAATGAAAAAAAAGTATTTACGTAATTAATTCTACTACATTCTCATTTCGTCAATTATTTACAGGAATAGAGAAATTTCAACTCGTAATAAGTAAAACATCGCACAGCGCAATATTAATAGCAGACGAATTCGGCAAGTTGATGAAGAAAAATAAAATACATTTTTCCATCAAAATACTGCTCTAACTTCCTGTGGACGAAAGCCATACATCGTTCACTATATTGGCCCCTTATTACAACCAATTTTCAGTAGTTTTTATCTTTTTTTGCTTTAATAGCTGCCTCTAAAAAAATGAGAAACTTAGCATCAATTACATTGATCTGCTGCGATTGTCGGGAGCGGCTCGCCGACAGCGCTCTCTGGAAAAAGTGAACAATCGTTGCCACTTTTACACTAGCTAACCCGTAGGACTTTTCTCTCCTTCTTCCTACTCCGTGGATCAAACTGACTATAGGATCACTCTTGGCGGTCCTGTGAATTGCAAATAATCAGCGCAACGGCATTGTTACAAAAATATATCGAGTTCGGGGGTATTTTTTTGCATAAAATATACCAATATTATGAAAAAACTGCATTTTTCTTAATTTTTGCAGACGGTTATTGTTCGGATGAATCTAGGAGCAGTCTAAGAGAATGCCGGAATACATTTGAGCAAGAACAAAGGGAAGCACAAACGAGGAATGACAGCGATATGAGAAATCACAAGACTTGCTGGTAAGTAAAATCCAATAATAATTTCTGGGATGAAAAAAAGATCAAGGTTTAAAAAATGTACTAAAATAGTGATGAAATTATGAATACACTGACCGGCGACGAAGATCTGTTGCGGCACTTTTTCACTCCATACCTTATCCTTCCTAGAGCAACCAAAGGATAAAGCCAAAGGTTTCGAGATCTAAATACCAATTCCCTTTTTGGTGTTGTCGTAAAATATATCAGTCAATTTAATGTAAATCTCACAGGAGGCACCCTATAGTAGAGTAGAGTAATTCGCTAGAAAAGTTGAGCATTCTGCATTGTCACGCGACATGTGTTCGCATTGCTCTTGGCGCGATAATTCATTGGCAATCTTGGGTTATTATTGGATTACATCAACTCTATTTACTAAAAAGAATTTCTCGTCAAAAAAAAAAAAAAAAAAAAAAAAAAAAAAAAAAAAAAAAAAAAACGACAAATGACATTAAAGTACATATTGAAACGCGGTGGAACGTCACGCGACAAAGAATAAAAATTCACCTATGAGATGTGTGCTCCAAGCGCGCAATCATGATCAAGTAACCCCACCCCATCTCTCATAATTGATCATTTACAAGATTTTTTTTATTTTTTTATACAGGGTGGCGACAGGAACTGGAAAAAAAAAGTTCCCTGACTTCCCTGATTAAGTTCACCAAATTTCCTTGATTTACGTGACCAATCATAATGATTTCCTTTCTTTGCCCTACCTGAAAAGCATCGCATATTAAATAAAATGCAGTATTTAAAACGGTTTAAGCTGTTAATTAAAAGTATATTTTTGAAAAGATGCTTCTTTTTTTTTTTGGTAAAAATAGTATATTAAATTATCGACAGCGAAATATTATAGGAAATCTAAAACAAATACTTTACTTCCTGGAGCCATTCTAAGAAATTATTAAAACCACTAAAGACATATCTAATCATTATAAAACTAAAAAATTTTAATGGAAATAATCTTGAACTGAATTTTCAAGCAGTATACTTATTACTACAAGAGTAACAAGCGATAGTTAAAGTACAGAAGTAATGTAGTTTTACTTAAGTAAATAATACTGCCGTGTGCAGGTAAACGGCAGTATCTGCAGAAATAAGTTTTCGAGATATTTGAAGAAATGTGTGGTGGATTCAGTACTAACAACAGGAAAATGTTGGAATTAGACGTTTTTTTCGTGCATTTTTTTTCAGCGGAAACCAAATAAGCGAGCATGTACAATAAAGATAACGTACAGTAGATGACAAAGAATGAAAAAAAAAAAAAAAAAAGAAAAGAAAAAAAGAAAAATTTGCAGTTACTGCTCTTTACCGGCACACGGCAGAATAGACATACTTATGCAAAACAAATTTAAATCTTTCAACAACCAGTAATAATGAACTATTCTCTTATCAAGAACTTTGGTTTTAATGAATGAATACAGCATTTTAACTAATAAAAATATATATTTACTTATGTACACAACTCAATTTCAAATGATTTCATTAGTTGTCGAAAAAAAAACTTAGATTACTTTAGTAACAAACAACATTGAAATGCAAAAACAATTATTAATTTCAAAATATATATGTATCCTATGGTTTTAAAATAAAAGAGTTTTAAAGTCTGCAAAGAAAAACCCTTCGTATAATCTGAAGCAGTGGCAGCAATTGGAGGGGAGGGGGGGGGGCATGCCGTCCCCCGCCCCACTTTTCATGGTTCATTTTTTTTTTTTTTTCAATTTAAGAACTCAAACGAGAAATTATATTAAAAAAAAGCAGAAACGTAAAAATTTTCAGAACATAATTATTTGTTTATTTGTTTTACTTTGTATATCTGTTTATGAAACATTATTTAACACAAGCAGTTACTTTTAGTTTATGTATTCATTGTTTAGATGTTAGTAAATCAATTTATTAATTTAAACAAGCCATACTTGCTCAATGAAAGTATTAAGTGCTTGTGACATCTCAAAATACTTTGGAGTAAATAATACAAGTCTAATTCATATCTAAGTGTTTCTTCGAAGAAAGTTATTGTGTACAAAATTCATCAAAATCTTAATAAAAACGTGAGTTAAGTTGTTAGATTTACATCAATTACCACTCATCTGCTCTCAAAGCCAGATCTAGCAAAATTTTGTACACCCCCCCCTCTTCTTTTTCTTTTCGTTTTTGTGCTGCTGCTAAAAGTCCTATGGCTTTCATTTGTCGTTTTTTTTTTGCTCCCCCCTCCCACTTTTTAGTTCCAATCGCCGCACAGTGTGGCATAGTGGGCAAAAATCCACCGAACTCGCGGGTTTTGAGCTAGAATCTTCTATTATGGCTCAAAATGCGGCAAAATTCTTCGACTATTTCGTAGTGGTGCTACAATTTTGAATTTCTTAATCCTTAAGCCCCGAAGAGCTCAGAATGGACCCAAGTCGCGATTTTGAAAACTAAAAAGTATGACCAAATTTTTTCCCTGATATGTGGCTCAATGCTTAGTATAAATCGAGGAATTGAATGATAAAACACAACTTTTGATCGCTGCCGGGTGTTTAGAAATGCTCTTTTCCACCGTATAAGTCATTAAAAACATAATTTTTCAGGTTTTTCCGTTGAAAAAATGGGTTTTAACGGTCTTCACGCATCTCCCGCGCAAGAACAAATATATATTTTAATTATAATCTACAAGTTTTCAATCATTTTCCAAAGTTCAAAAGTTAAAATTCCCCCTAAAACCGAATTTCAGCCCGAGATCCTACCATTGTCCACGAGAATGCATCTGTGCAATAGCGGCAAACAGCTTATTTTACATGTATACATTTATATGTATGCATTTCGAGAATAAATCGTCTGCGTTCGAATAAAGACCTTTTACATTTAGAATTTCCAAATGCTTTTGATGTTTTTAAGAAAATTGAATGTATTAAAGTAACAGTTGAGCAAATGTGTAGATGCAAAATTAGTGTGTTTGTTTGTTTCCTCGGAATAATCGTAATATTTGAATTGTAACTGGTATTTTCACTCTTTTTCGTAAGTGTTTTTGTTGGAATTCTTACTTAAAATGTAAAAACACATGTTAAAATCTTAATGTGTTTTAAACTAAACAATTAATGCTCAAGTGAACCCTTTTAGCCCCAGTTTTGTTCCTAACAACATCATTTATAGGTTATAATACAGCTAAATTTAAGGTAGGGGTGAAAGGATTAATGAAATTATATGATTTTACTTCACTCTATTTAATTTAAAAAACAAATATTTACAATTATATGTCCATTAGCTTTCACTTCAGAAGTATGAAAAACAGTAAAGACATGTTATTTTAACTTTATTATAAAGTTTTATTGAATTTATATTAAAATTTATGTTGTTTTGTTGGTCTTACATGCAGAAACTGATTTTTTAAAAATGTAATTTACATAATTTGTTTAAATACTTATTTATGTAACAGAGGACAAAGTTTTCTATTTTGCATACTTATGTAAAAGAGTGAACATACCTGCCATAATTCAAATATTCCGATTAATCCAAGGAAACAAACATACTAATATTGCGTCTGCACATTTGCTCAACTGTTACTTTAATACATTAAATTTTCTTAAAAACATCAAAAGCATTCGGAAATTCTAAATGTAAAGGTCTTAATTCGAACGCAGACGATTTATTCTCAAAATGTATACATATAAAATAGGCTGTTTGCCGCTATTGCAGTTTTATTCCCGTGGACAATGGTAGGATCTCGAGCTGAAATTCGGGCTTTGAGCAATTTTTCGGTGTTTTAGGGAAGTTTTTACCTTTTGAACTTTGGAAAATGATTGAAAACTTGTAGATTAAAACTAAAATATATATTTGTTCTTGAGCGGGAGATGCGTGAAGACCGTTAAAACCCATTTTTTCAACGGAAAAACATGAAAAATCATGTTTTTAATGACTTATACGGTGGAAAAAAGCATTTCTAAACACCCGGCAGCGATCAAAAGTTGTGTTTTATCATCCAATTCCTCGATTTATACTAAGCATTGAGCCACATATCAGGGAAAAAATATGGTCATACTTTTTAGTTTTCAAAATCGTGACTTGGGTCCATTCTGAGCTCTGCGGGGCTTAGGGGGTTAAGAAATTCAAAATTGTAGCACCACTACGAAATAGTCGAAGAATTTTGCCGCATTTTGAGCCATAATAGAAGATCCTAGCTCAAAACGCGCGAGTTCGGTGGATTTTTGCCCACTATGCCACACTGTGCGCCACCTCTGATCTGAACTGACAGCGAATAATACCATGGTAAAAAACAAATATGATTTTCAGTCAACATTCAATTTTAGCAATTAAATTAAAAACGCCAAGTGATAACTTTTAAGATTTTATCAGCATTAATTTAAAAAACAAAGATTTTTTCTAGAAATCGTGACAACAGTATGCTAATTACTTCATGACAATGAGTAAAAACGAGGGAGCAAAGTCATTAATGATGGCTTTCTCTTGCCTGTAGTGTTGTTTATTTTACGTAGCATGGAATGCGTGGAAGGAAAATTTTTAAGTTTGCTAAAATAAACAACTTTACAAACACAGAAACAATCTTAGGAAGCTCATTCTAAGATTGAATACTTTGATGTTGAGGAAAACAAATGAACAACTTCATTATTCCAATAACTTCATTATGATCGCACTTCATTATTCCCTGAATTTTTGTTATTTTTTCAAAATTCCCTTACTTTTCCCTAATTTGTCGCCACTCTGTTGCCTACCATTACACTTCAAACGAAAAATGCTATATTGTCCGTTCTTCTGAAGGTATGTAGGGGAAAAAAACCCGTCTAGGTTAGCCGTTAAAATTTTCATGCTGTATCCATGAGAGGCGATCAAGCCGACCGCCTGCAAAGAAAATTTCCGGACGAAGATCACCAAATTATCTCTCTCCCTAACACGACAAAAAATCGCCTGAAATTGCGTTTTACAACTTCAATTTTAAAACATTTCACGATAAGCGTTCTAAACCCCATCTATTCTCCTAATGACGTCAAACATGATCTACAATTCTTTTTAGGACTTCAGTACCGAAACGTTTCTGAGCAAGAGCCCTCGACCCCCCCCCCCCCTTTGAAGATGGCCTACGTTAGTGTTTTTATGACTTTAATTTCGGAACTGTTTTTCAAACTAACATCACCAAAGATGCGTGTACAGATCATTAATTTCGATAAATTCCGGGACAGAGTTCAGGAACCCATTTCTTCTCTTTACGCAGGGCTGCCATCGAGTTCCGCTACTAAAAATAGTTACTTTAGTAGCCTGTATTATCAAAATTAAGTCGTCAAAATAGTCTCTAAAACAGCATCCCTGTTTTTTAAAAAGATAGCATTTGTCATATTAATGCAATGATACTTCAACAACTAGACATATCTTGACGGCTTGGTATGTGAACGGGACCACTCACAGCATATTCTAGGGGCAAAATTTCCAACATTTTTCAATAAAACAACCCTTGAAAAAAAAAAAAGAAAAAAAAGCTAAAACATTTTCCATTTTTTAGTTCAACCCTTTTAAAGAGATACAAAGAAACAAGTGTGTGTGTGTGTGTACCGACACTTTCTGCTAATAATTTCTCATTTTCCGACTGTTAGTGCAGATTCAATTTAATTCTTTACAGTTCTGCGCATTACATCACCAGTGACAAAATGCCATTCGCGCATAGTGCAATATTTTGAAAATTAGACAAAGATAAAAGTATTACAGCGCATTTTTTTGAGCAATCACGATTGCTTATTGTTCTCACTTGACCGTTTTTGGCGTCCGTGCCTTTTTCAGCTTGGACCAGGGCTGCAGCACCACCGTCCACCGGCGGCGGCGCGGCTGGTCCTGAGCACTGTCCCCCGAAATCCACTTTTGCTGGGCGGTGGCGTCCATGTCCCACACACACGAACGCCCACACACACACACACACACACGAACGCCCACACACACACACACACGAACGCCTACACACACACACGAACGCCTACACACACACACACGAACGCCTACACACACACACGAACGCCTACACAGACACACACACGAACGCCTACACACACACGCGAACGCCTAGACACACACACACACGAACGCCTAGACACACACACACACGAACGCCTACACACACACACACACGAACGCCTACACACACACACACACGAACGCCTACACAGACACACACACGAATGCCTACACACACACACACACACACGAACACCTACACGCACACGCACGTACACAACACTCACTCACACACATGCATACATACACTTACGCACCCACGCACATGCGCCTACACAAACACACACGCTCGTGATTGCGAAAAACATAATTTGAATTCAAGATGCCCAAAATTCAAATTTTTTTTTTTTTTTTTTTTTAATTTTAAAGAAAGCGTTTTAGACGTCATAAAGACCACGTAGTTTTTCTTGGCTCCAAATAATTATTTTTCAATTTCAGTGACTAAAAGTAGTACTTTTGACTGACGGAAGCAACCTCATTACGATTGCAAAAACGAAACTATTGGCACAAAAATATGAACACACATTTCTGATCGTGAATATGTTTATTAAATTTCTTTTTCCTACTTTTTTCAAACAATAAACGCGGGAAAAACGTTCCCGATTTTTTTTTTCGGAAAGTAGGAGGTAAACTTTAAGCGAATATTCGATTTTTTCGCCCTAGGAGAAAAGAAAACAAGAGAGTGTTAGTATATCTTAGTCGCTTTTCACTAAAATAGTCACTATAACAAATTATTCACTCTAATCTTTACTAATAATAAAGCTCAAAGTCTCTCTGTCTGGATGTCTGTGACGCGCATTGCGACTAGACCGTTCGGCCGATTTTCATGAAATTTGGCACAAAGTTAGTTTGTAGCATGAGGGTGTGCACCTCGAAGCGATTTTTCGAAAATTCGATTTTGTTCTTTTTCTATTTCAATTTTAAAAACACTTTCCGGAGCAAAATTATCATAAGATGGACAAGTAAATTACGAAATTATCATGACGTGGAATGGGAGAGCGAATGAACATAGCCAATTGGCGTGAAATTCGTCATCCGTTATTTGTAAATATACAGGTGAACCAAATGAATTTTTAATTTTCAACGACGGGCAAAGCCGTGCGGGTACTACTAGTAAATAATAAATTACCAGTATATTCTCAAATGTACTAATTTGGAAAGATATTAATACTATACTATTTTTCAACACATATTTGAATTAAAAGGATAACTAAAATTTTAGCCGTACTTTAATTAAGAGAGCTTAATATTAGATTCACGCCAATCATAGCTCATTGTTTTCACAATTAACAAAGTTACTCCTTTGATATTGATTTGGCCTCTATTTTCAAACACTAAAAGTTGTTCTTTTTTTAATTTCCGTGAATACGATATTTTTTTATTAGTTTTATTTATGAATAAAACAATTGGAATTTAGCTCGGCCATTGTTTATGACTACAGTCGAGTCCCGACTTACGCGAGGGATGCGTTCCAAGACACCTCGCGTAAGTCGAAATTTCGCGTTGTGGAACAAGGTATGTTTAGTAATTTTTTATAAGCATACCCATTTGTTTCAGACGTTTGTAACCACCTCTCATATTGTTTCAAACCATTTATTAACTATATATTGCAGTATCTTTTACAAATAACCGACTTTTTCTGTATTTTAGAAAAGGCGTTATTATTTGACATAAAATTCTGTAATTTAGCCAAAAATCAATGATTAATAGAGGAAAGAAACTTAAAATAAAACAGTATGGTACTTACAGTATGTACACTACAGCATTATTATAGCACTTAACAGTATAGATATAGTAAATATATTTATAATTTAAAAAATGAAGAAGGTTTATGCAGCGCGATCAGAATGTTATCAGACTGTATTTCATCAACGCTCATATGCAAAATGAAAAAAAAAAAGTTAAGAATCGGAGCGATTATTTGTATCAACTAAAGCAAAGCGTTGTTTAGGCTAATACACAGTGGGTGAACTTCCACTTTCAGTGATGCTAAAGGGATGAAAGTATTCACAAAACCAATATTTAGTGTCAACGAAGTCCATTCTAACTCTCCGCCGCTCTTTTCCGAAAAACTTCATGTTGCAAGCGAGTAATTTGTGTCCGCATTAAAAAATTCATTACTCATGAAAAATTCGCGTTATAGCCATTTCGCGAAAGTCGGATCGCGTTGTAGCGGGAGCGGGATCCGACTGTACTTCTAGTAGGTAACACTAACACGCAAGAATGAAAATAAAAAACATAAAAGGTTTTGAAATTGAAAAATATTTTTGTTCAAAAGTTACGCATTCTAAAGAATAACCATCACACAACCCAAATTAAAAAAGAAAAAAAATAGAATATTTTTATTTTTAGAGGAAAAAGCTTAATCTAACAAAATATAAGAGCAAAGTGGAAATTTAAATGAACGTGACGCCTACCTTAGACTTTAAAGTGTAGGGTCTGGTGGGGTACAGTGGTCATAAAATCGTAGGTTTTCAACTTAGGTGGATAATAAATACAATAAATTCTTTAAATACTTCAACTTTTTTTGTTGTTATTTTACATTGCATTATTAAAGAACACGTACATTGAATTTCAGGGAAAAAAATATTGATTTAAGTAGTTTTATAACATTTTCATTTCCCTTTGTATTTATGACCACTTTACTCCATGGGGTGGGGAAAAGAGGTCATAGCATGGGGTAAAGTGGTCATAGTTAAAAACAGCTGCAAAACTGTTACAAATAACCCTATTATTTGTATATTTCGGTTATTTTTATAGTTTCAAGTATATGTACGAGTATATGCGGGTATGCACGAGTATATACGTGTCGTGTAAACAAGAGTAAACATGTTCAATGTTCATAAAAGAATAAATACATGTATACATCAGATACATGCATGCATGTGCCTACTCAAGTATATTCGTGTATACACGAGCATATAAGCATGTATACGTGATTGCCTACAGGAGTGTATACGTGTCTACTCGAGTATATACGAGTCACGTGTATATGCGAGTATATACGCGCAAAACGAACATCATTTGCGTGTTTGCACATGTATCTCGAGTATATACGTGCATACCTGAGTTTCTGAGTATATACGTGTATAGTCGACGTATATACGCATATATAAGTGTACATAGATACACTACTGGCCATTAAAATTGCTACACCAAGAAGAAATTGCCAGAATGAAGCTAAATTTTACACACGTGATAGTAAAATTGACATTAGAAAGTAATTACAAAATTAAATCAAATTGATCATTTATGGTTGGAAAAATCTCGAATAAATGGAGGTTTAAGAACCCTGTTAAGCCACCTCTAGCGTTGAAGCGAAACAATCGGGCATTGAGACATAACAGTCTCCTACGATATCCTGCGTCATCTCGTACCACAGTTGCTGTAAACGTGCCACTCATTCGATCAAACTCATATGTGTTAGCACTCACGACGGGGCTCCCAGGAACCATTCTTTAACAAGACAATGCTCGGTCAAACACAGCAAGGGTGTAAAGGGATTTCCTCTTCCGCATTATCACATTCTCTGGTCTGCGTGATGCTCTGGTCTGCGATTTGTGACTTGTCACAAATTGAGCATATCTGGGATCACTTGAGACAGTAAATTGGACAGCCTGTAAGTTTGATCAAATTGGTGGCGCGTTTACAGCAACTGTGGTACGAGAAGACGTAAGACATCTTACGAAACTGCTGTATCTCGATGCTCGACCGTATCGGTTCTTAAATTCCAACTAGAGGTGGCGCAACAGGGTACTTAAACCTCCATTTATGCGAGATTTTTCCAGTAATAAATGATCATATTGCTTTCATTTTGTAATCGTTTTCTAGTGTCAATGTTGCCATCACGTGTGCAAAATTTTGTTTCATTCAGACTATTCCTTCTTGGTGTAGCAATTTTAACGGCCAGTAGTGTACTTACATACATATACGGGTATACACGAGTTAATTCGTGGATATATCCGGTGCGTGTTTGGTACGTGTCTACTCACGTATATATATGTGGCAGCAAGAGTATATACGTATGCTTACGTGTAAACACGATATACTTGTTAGACGTATATACGTACATTTACGTGTAAACACCAGTACGTGTATCCACGTATATCTACGAGTATATCCGCTAATATACATGTATGCTTACATAGTGATACCAAGATCTTGAGTAAAATCTAAGTGGTGTGAAAGGGGAGGATAAGAAGCAAAGAATCATAAGGAACTTATGGTCGTTGACGCGCTACATGCACACAAAGCCAGAAATCGATGGAACGAAAACAGGTCACAAATTTGATACACAAAGATGACTTTACCCGACATTTTAGTTCTTAAGAAATATTTAGACAGTTGTTAAAAAGTAAGGCCTGTAGTAGCTCTAATACACGCATCGCAACAAAGGCGCAGCGACTGATGAAAGTTTTTCAAGAGTCTCGTAATTGCAACAGAGTGATTGCGACGCATGTATTACAGATGCCGGCCGCAAGTTTCATCAATCACTTTAAAACTTTCTTAAGTCGTTGTGTAAAATTGTCTTTTTTATAATAAATTTGTGACCTGTTTTGCATTCATTAGTTTCTGGCTTTGCGTGCATATAGCGCGTCAGCGTTGAGTTTGTGGCCATATCTTTCTTATGATTCTTACTTCTTATCCTTCTCTCTAACACCTTTTAAAAATTTGCCCAAGAGTTTATACTCACCCTGCATACATGTATATCATATGCTAGTATGTAAGTGTCAGCTCGAGTACGTACGCGTATATACGTCGTGTCTACCTGAGTATATAAGTGTTCGTATATGTACGAGTATAAGTGGGTATATACGTATATAGTCGAATGTATATCTGTATAGATAAAAAATACTACGAGATACCCAAATACGTGTTTATTGGTGCATTTATGTGAATACGTATATATACGTGCCTACACGAGTATATGCGTATGCATGCGCATATACTCATATATTTAACCTTGTTTACTGTAAAAACAATACATATTAAGTGAAATTAATATTTAATTTATATCTGCCTTATACTTAAAGATTAAGTGATTTTAAAAGAACAATATTCGTTAAGCCTAATATTATGACCACTTTACCCCATCTTACTAAAACTGTTCTAAAAAATTATTCAAAATAGATTCAGCTAACTGCTAATGAGTATGAGTTCTTGAGACATGTAGGAAGCTTCCTGCTTAGTCAATCTGTTCATAATTCTAAGAAACAAAATTTCCCAAGGAAGTTAAAAAAGGTATATATTTTTAAAAAATTCATAATCACACAAAATATTTTTTTTTACCAAATAAATTTTTGCCAGTTGTAAAATTTTGTATTCAAAATGTAGTTTCTAACTACACTACTCAAAAATAAAATTTTCCCATTCATTCGAACATTTATTTCTAAGGTATAGCCATTTATTTGAATTATGACCACTTTACCCCATTGACCACTTTCCCCCACCAGACCCTACATAATATTTCATACAAACGAATATGATAATTATATTAGGCAGAATTATCAATAAGTTTATAGAGATGATACTTTACATTGAGTCAAAAAAATAGAACATTAAAATTTAAATGCGAAAAAACATTTTCAAAAGAAACAATATCAATCTTTTGTCGCATTAGTTTTTGCAAGAATCACATCTTTAATCCTTTAAGATATAAATTCCACCAGCTGTTTACATTCAAGGCCGTATCCAGAAACTCTTTTCGGGAGGGACCCGGATTCGCACATTGCTCTAACCTAACATTTATGCACAAATAGACACACGTACATGCATAAAAATATTAACATGGAAGATGTTTTTTGTTTCGATTTTAAATTATTCCACTGGACTGTTGTTATTTATTATTATTTTATTATTCACATTGTAGTGGTAAGGATAACAGGAGAGTGACCCTTTAAGTCGGTTGTAGATCATCCATAATTTCAGGGGGTACGGGGGTTTCTCCCCAGGGAAATTTGTTGAAAAATATATGTATAAAATCTGTATTTTGAGGCCTTATATGGGGTAATTGAGACTACAAAAATATGAAACTAGTATGTTGTGGCCATCACGAAACTTCTATATTTTTCTTATAATTCTGATCCCACCCCATTCGCAACTCCAACGAACTATAGGGGGCACTGAAGTCACAGTCTAATGGCGGACTTAAAAACTAAAACAAACGCACATGGTAACGAAGAAAATGCTAAAAGTGTTACGATTTTTGTTCGTACGTATGATTTTTTCGCTTTATTCTTTTTAAATTAATTTTCAAAGTCTTGTGGATATTCTGGCCCACGTAAAAAGAAATGAGAATTCAAGAAGCATTACTAAACGTCAAAGATTAGTGCAAACTACGTAGTTCGTAGTTCTAAGCAGCTATTTCCACGATGTTGAATTCGATATTTATCAATTCTTGATAAAACTAAATAATAATTGTGGCCTGACAAGAATAACAATTAATGCTAGAAAATTCAATATGACATTACAAATTATTATCGAAAGAAGATGATACTTCTTTGTCTTGCTTGGCTAGCGCTTACTGTTTTGCATTTGTAGCAGAGTTATTTCTCTCAAATTCCCGAATCGGTTAATTTAAAATTTTTCTGTTTCGATGTTTCTAATTCCTGAGTTATGTTTTAATTATGTCATGCTATGCAAATCATCAACAAAATTCTCACGGATATATGGTGGTAGTTTTCTTTTCAGTTTGATCTACCATAATTTCTTTTTACTTATCGAATTCTGTAATGTTTCTACCATTTTATTCCACTTATGATAAAAATTAAAAATGGTTTAACCGCAACATGCGGAATCTCGCCAAGGCTACTTTGCTCGCACAATACTAAAACTGTAACCCTAAACAAATTTGGCGAAACCTTTCATGAGCTGAGAATAAAAAGAATAAAGTAAATTCTTTCTCGGTTAAACATTTTTCATTTTGTTCTACGATAATATATTCAAGAAAATATTTTGCATACTGTCCATTCCAACTAAATGCTGCTGTAAAATATGGTTAGTTTAATTAATTTAAGATTTAAAAAAAAAACCCATATTCTTACAAATTCATACAAAACAATAAAATTTTTTACCTTCTATAACGTTATCCAAGTTTGTTAATCCAGAATTTTCACTTTCACCATTTCTCAACAACTCATATTTTAGAAGGAAATAATGAAAACTAACATTATTTTGAGAAGCTCGAGAATACTACTAAGGGACGAATTAATTTCCGTAGCTGAAAGCAAACTAAGACACATCGATTGCGTTAATAAATACTCAGAACAAATTGCCTGTGTTTACGTCAGCAGACATACGTGGAACGCAACGTGGCAATGTTTTAGTTTCATCGGCAGTTTTATAAATCACCGCAAGGTAGCGTATTCGCGCGCTGGAGTTCCGAATGCTTGACGAGGAAGTAATATTCTCAACAAAAACAAAATTACACATGCAAAAACTTGACGACCATCCCAATGTCTGAATTATTGCAAAAGAAAAGCAAAGAGCGAAAATTGAAAGTTATTTTAAAAGCTTTGCTTGAATTAAATATTTTATTTGTTAACAAGCATGAGATGGCAACTGTTAAAAATTTTAAATCATTGAGATAATATTTCCGATCATTTCCATAGTATTCGGAACTCCAGCGCTCGAATACGCTACCTTGCGGTGATTTATAAAACTGCGAATGCAACTAAAACATTGCCACGTTGCGCTCCACGTGTATCTGTTGACGTAAACGCGGTCAGTTTGTTCTGAGTAACGCATTCAACATGTCTAAGAACGCCTTCAACAACAGAAATTAATTCGTCCCTTAGTAGTATTCTCGAGCTTCTCAAAATAATGTTAGTTTTCCTTATTTCTTTCAAAAAAGTATTAAATGGTGGAAGCGTAAACAAGAAAACTGGATTAACAAAATTGGATAACGTTATACCAGGTAAAATTTTTTATTGTTTTGTATGAATTTGTAAGAATATGAGTTTTTTTTAATCTTAAATTAATTTAACTAATCATATTTTACAGCAGCATTTAGTTGGAATGGACAGTATGCAAAATATTTTCTTGAATTT
The DNA here is from genome assembly GCF_026930045.1 of Uloborus diversus. Classification (NCBI taxonomy): domain Eukaryota; kingdom Metazoa; phylum Arthropoda; class Arachnida; order Araneae; family Uloboridae; genus Uloborus; species Uloborus diversus. The sequence continues at coordinate 99,614,652 of NC_072739.1, read as the reverse complement.
ATTATCGTAGAACAAAATGAAAAATGTTTAACCGAGAAAGAATTTACTTTATTCCTTTTATTCTCAGCTGAAAGGTTTCGCCAAATTTGTTTAGGGTTATAGTTTTGGAATTATGCGAGCAAAGTAGCCTTGGCGAGATTTCGCGTTTTTAGTTAAACCATTTTTAATTTTTATCATGAGTGGAATAAAATGATAGTAAGATTACAGAATTCGATAAGTAAAAAGAAATAATGATCAATCAACTGAAAAGAAAACAACCACCATATATAAACTGTGAGTACACATTTTATTTATTTTGTTCTGAGTGAATTTGAATAAATATCAGATTTTCAATTCGATGAAAAAAAAAAAACGAACTTAACAACATTGACTGGACACTTTTCCTTAACCTAATTCCACATAAATGATTTAAATAACCTTTGTTACTACAGTATCCTACTGAAATAGACAGTATGCAAATAAATTTTCTTGAAAATATTTATCGCAGAACAGATTGAAAAATCCAGAAAGAACGTTAAGAATTTGAACAATAAAAAATAAGAGTTTGACAAATATCTGTTTATAGGGTTATGGTTTTAAAATTGTGTGAAAGAATAATGTATCTTGACAAGATTCCGCATATCAGGTAAATCATTTCCATGACGAATGAATTAAATGCATGATTTCTTCGGATATCCAATCATATAGTCATAGAAATAAATTATCTAGTGTTAAACGTTACTCTTGACAGTCTGCCACGTATGTGCACTATGTGACAAAAATGTTAACAAATGCCGGAAATGTCACGAAACTGAACTTAATATGTACTAATGTATAGAAAAAACGGTACAAAATGAAAATGCCGTTCGAAGCGAACCAAAAATTTATGAATTCCGAATTCAACATCGTGAAAATGGCTGCTTCAGAACAACTTACTGTGTTCTGCATTAATTGTTTACTTTCGTAATACTTTTTTGTTTCTAATCTCTTTCTATATGGGTCAGAATAACCAAAAGACTTTGAAAAATCTTTTCAAATGAATAAAGCGAAAAAATCATACATAACAACAAAAATCACAACACTTTTAGCATTTTCTTCGTTACCACATGCGTTTGTTTTAGTTTTTAATTCCGCCATTAGACAGTGACTGCAGTGCCCCCTATAGTTCGTTGGAGTTGCGAATTAAAATCACGAGAAATACGCAGACGACAGTCTAATACGATTTATCTTTCTTATTGTTGCATTAATAAATCTATTTTTATTTGCAAAAAAAAAAAAAAAAAATCAGTACCTGTTGGAGCGATTGGTGTCAAAATTGTACCAACGCTTGTTTACATATGGATTTACATTTATTCCAAATTTCATCTAGAACGTACAATTACTTCTTGAGATATGGCACTCACAATGGAAAAAAAGAACGTTCGATTGCACCACCTCCTTTTCAGCTGTTGATACCAAAATAGAATCAGTTCTTATACTCTCTAGGGGCTACTGGTCGATAAATTTTTGTTTGATTCCGTTCATTTTTTCTTGAGATACAGCAGTCCCAATTGACGACAAAAAAAGGTTTTAGTTCAACCCCCGTTTGAGCCATTGACACCAAAATTGAATCAGCACCTTTTCTTGTTAGTGGCAACATACGGACCAAATTTTGTTTCATTCCGCCAGTTACTTCTTAGGTAATAGCAGGCACGCACAACTCAAGAAAAGGTCCCATTGCTCCACACCCTTGGAGGAATTCGCGCCAAAAACCAATGGCCACAAGTTCACATAGGGGCACATATGTGTACCAAATTTCGTTCGATTTCATGCGGTAATTTTTGCTGTAGAGCGGCCACAAAAAAACTGGTCTTATACAAACACACAGACAGACATTTTCCAACTAGTATGTTGTGGCCATCACGAAACTTTCTTCTATATTTTTCTTTTTTTTTTCTGATCCCTCCCCATGCTTGACGAGGAAGCAAAATTCTCAACAAAAACAAAATTACACATGCAAAAACTTGACGACCATCCCAATGTCTGAATTATTGCAAAAGCAAAGCCAAGAGCGAAAATTGAAAGTTATTTTAAAAGCCTTTCTTGAATTAATTACAAATATTTTATTTTTTAACAAACATAAGATGGCAACAGTTAAAAATTTTAAATCATTGAGATAATATTTCCGGTCATTTCCATACAATTAAAATCACGAGAAATACGCAGACGACAATCTATTACGATTTTTCTTTCTTTTTGTTGTATTAATAAAGCTATTTTTCTTCGGAAAAAAAAACACCTTGGAGCGATTGGTGTCAAAATTGAACCAAAGCCTGTTTACATATCGATTCACATATATTCCAAATTTCAACCAGAACGTAGCATTACTTCTTGAGATAGGGCACTCACAATGGAAAAAAAGGAATGGGCGATTGCGCTCTCCCCTTTTTAGCTGCTGACACCAAAATAAAATCAGCTCTAATATACTAATACAGCAAGTAACCCACTAAGGGCTATTTGCTGATAAATTTTTCTTTCATTCCGTTCATTATTTCTTGAGATACAGCAGTCACAATTGACGACAAAAAACGTTCTATAGCTCAACCCCCGTTTGAGTTATTGACACCAAAATTGAATCAGCACCTGTTCCTGTTACTGGCAACATATGGACCAAATGTTGTTTGATTCCGCCAGTTACTTCCTGAGGAATAGCAACCACGCGTAACTCAAAAAACGTCCCATTGCTCCACCCCCCTTGGAGGAATTCGCGCCAAAAACCAATGGGCACAAGTTCACATACGGACACATATGTGTACCAAATTTCGTTCGATTTCATGCGGTAGTTTTTGCTGTAGAGCGGCCACAAAAAACTGGTCACACACAGACGTGACACACACACATACACAGACAGACAGACATTTTCCAAAAATAGTCGAAATGGACTCAGCACACCTCAAAACGTTCGAATCCGTCAAAATTCGAAATTCGAAAATTTGCACGAATCCAATACTTTCTTCTATATATTAGATATAGAAGAAAGTAAAAATGGTCGAAATGGACTCAACGCACCTCAAAACGTTCAAATCCGTCAAAATTCGGACTTCGAAAATTTGCACGAATCTAATACTTTCTTCTATATACTATTAGATATAGTAGAAATTAAAAAAAAAAAAAGGCAAACAAAGTCCTTTAAAAGTTATGCATTCTTTTGCAAATCAAGATCAATCAAAATAAAAACTGCTTGCTCGACAAATCGTTGCATTAATCCAGAGAGGAAGAACGAGAGAGGAGAAAAGAGAAGCACATCGTCATTTGCTCATATCTCATATCGGCATTTAGTGTAGTTTGTTTTTGATCACTTCCCCCAACCCCCCCCCCCCTTTCATCAAATGCCCTACAGTATAAAAATTGTACAAAATGGTTTGAAAGAAATGGTGTAGAGATTCAGAAAATAAGAGCGAAAGAGTAAATGTTCTGGCCGTTTGGACAATTCATACTTTAATTTTCTTGATAAGAGACAAAATTGAAAAACTTTTCAAGGAATTTCAAAAACCTTAAATAATTTTCAAAGACTCTAGCACAGTTAAAATTTTTTAAAGCACTTCATTTGCACTTTTCAGAAGTTGATTGCACAGTCGTACAAAATGATTAGGATCTGGTGGGGTAAAGTGGTCATAAAATCGTAGGTTTTCAACTTAGGTGGATAATAAATACAATAAATTCTTTAAACACTTCAAATTTTTTTGTTGTTACTTTACATTGCATTATATAAGAACACGGTACGTTGAGTTTCAGGGTAAAAAATTGGTTTAGGTCGTTTTATAGCAATTTCATTTCCCTATGTATTTATGATCACTTTATCCTCAAGGCATGGGAGCATCACTTTGTCAAAACTTGTGATTTAGTGAACAATATTTTTTTAAACACAATCGCTTAATATAGTGCATCTACTTATGTATTTTTAACCCCCGACACACAAAGGAAAGGGGTTTAAGTTTGAGGTGTATGTGTGTGTGGCACTCTAGCGCTTAAACGGGTGGACCGATTTTGAAAAAAAAAAAAAAAAAAAATTGTTCGAAAAGAGTTGATCGAGAGTGTTCTTAACTAGATTGCGTCTTCGGATGACATTAATTAAAGAATACAGTCGACTCCCGCTACAACGCGATTCAACTTACGCGAAATGGCTATAACGCAAATTTTCCACGAGTAACGAATTTTAGAGCTGACGCGAGCGAATTCCTCGTCCACAACACGAATTTCTTTAGAAGGAAGTATCGGCTTCGTTACTGACAACTAAATATATATTTTGTGAATGTTATTACATCTCATTAGCGTCACACTGACCATTGAAAGTTCCCACATCAAACTAGTCTAAGTCGAAGCATCACGTTATTTGTGCATAAAAAAACCACTCAGCATTTTTCTTTTTTTTTTCATTCTAAACATTAAAGTTGATGAAGTATAATGGGACCTTAGTGAGCTGTTTCATCTAAAGTTCATGAAGATGGGGGGGGGGGGGAGGGGGAGAGGGGGATAAAGTTTGTAACAATAAAAAGAAAATTAAGATTCTCGATAATGCTTGGACAACTACCAAACGCTGACGGTAGCAACGCAATAAGTATGAGTGAATCTTCCATACGTACAGTTAAAAGTCAAAACAAAATATCTGTATCGGTTCAGAACTTAGTTTCAATGTTAAAGCTTGCAGAGTCTGAATAAAGTATATGAAAATGGAAGCTGCTCTTGCATTGTGGATTAAAGAGATTGGGAAGAGGGGCTTGTTGCCATAAATGGAAACGTTATAAAAGAAAAGGTGAAGCAACCATATTTTAAAATGTTTTTAATAAAAAATAACGATCGGATTATGCAGCCTAAATCTTCATCATTTTTTAACTCATAAATATTATTACTGTATCTACTGTACAGTATTATAGTGCAGCATTTTATTATTACTACATACTGTACGTACCGTGTTGTTTTATTTTATCAATCATTCTTTTTGTGCATTTTGACTATTTTATGTTGAATAAAACAGCTTTTTGATTTTTTAAATACAGTAAAAGTTGAGTTCTTTATGTAAAACTGTAATATATAAATGAGGAATGCTTTAAAGCAGTGTTAGGGATGTTTACAAATGTCTAAAAAATTTGGTATGTTTCTAAAAAATGTTTATGCATACATTTTTCAACAACGTGAAATTTCGACTTACGCGAGGAGTCTTGGAACGCATCCCTCGCGTAAGTCGGGACTCGACTGTATATTAATTCAAAACCTCTATAAGGTTTATGCGATTTTTGTAGTGAAAACATATTTAAAATTTAGTACCAAAATAAAGTATTTTTTTCAGTTTCTGATAGAATGTGTTTGGAAATTCCATGTTATATAGAATTCCAATTATAACTTTTTTCTAAAGCAGATTTTAAATACGGCTATGCCTTTATTCAAGCGATTGGTAACCAAATTCATTGTTGATCGACAAGGAAATTAAAAGCAATGATTTAAAATTTGTATCCGTTACCAGTTTCTATTTGTTTACAAATAAAATACAGTAAAATCCCTCTTAATGGACGCCCCTCAAATGCGGACAATTTTTAATTCCCAGATTCCAAGGCAATTAACATTATCAAACCTGTCCTGCGGACATCCTTTTATTGAGGACAAAAAAAAATTGTCCCGTTAGTGTCCGCATTACAGGGGTTTTACTGTACTTATAATTGTTTTTTAATAGTATTCGGCTTTTAAAAGGATTTTCAATTTTCCCTCTTGATTCTACATTTGCAACTCAATCGGTTTCTTTTTTAAATTTTTAATTTACGACCGACCACTTGTTAAATTTTTAAATAATAATTAGACAAACTGACCTTTGCTAGTGAAAGCCTGGTGAAGGGAAAAGTAATAATCATAAAACTTGAAAAAATAGCCAAGCACCATTTAAGCATGTTTTAATTCACTTATGAAATGTCTTAGTCTTTTAATAAGATTTTCACGTTCAACTTTTGTTAACTTCTATAACCAATTTGTAAATCATTTTTATGAAAAAAAAAAAAAAAAAACTCAAATTATTACATGACATCTTTGTTTTTAGTATTTATCCCTAACACACAAAGGAAGGGGGTTATAGGTTTGACATGTCTGTGGCACTCTAGCGCCTAAACGGATGGACCGATTTTGAACAAAAAAAAAAGTTCGAAAGGAGAGTTGCTCGAGAGTGTTATTAGCTAGGTTGCATCTTTGGGTGACAATTAATGAAGATATTAATTAAAACCTCAAAAAGTTTTTTTTGCAATTTTTGCAGTGAAAACAGTTAAAAATTTTAAAATTTAATACCAAAATAAAGAGAATTTTTTCTGCACCTGATAGAATGTGTATGGAGCTTCTATACTTAATAGAATTCAAATTATAACATTTTTTTTACAGCAGATTTTAACAATGGCTACGCCTTTATTCACACGATTGATAACCAAATTCATTGTTGGCCGACAAGGAAATAAAACGCAATGATTTAAAATTTTTATCTGTTGCCAGTTTTTATTTAACAGCAAATAAAATACTTGACATTGATTTTTTATTATATAAGGCTTTTAAAATTATTTTAAATTTTCCCACTTGATTTTACAGTTGCAACTCAGTCGGGGATTTTAAAATTTTTTAATTTTATCGTTGCTTGTTCTATATTTGAACAAATTAGAAGCATCAGTTTATTCATGTGTAGTGCTTATAATGATAGTCTAATGACTTAGGAATTTGTTTCTCAAGGGCGAATCCAGAAAGGTTTCAAGGGAGGAGCAAATGATTCTTTTACTATGTATCCCAGTTTACAAATGTTGATCATGAGGTTTCGGACTTCCATTCCAAGGGAGAGCCCTAAACCTTTCTTCCCCTAACTTTAAAGTTATCAAAGATCCTCTAAAGTTGCATTTTTTGAAAATTAATATAGAAAAATTACCAGTACAGATTCCCTCAAGGGGGGGGGGGGATCGCCCCTGTTGTGTAGTTATATTTAGCTTAACAGTCTGAGCACATTGTGCTACATTAGACCATGACTAGAATAAAAGTGGGATCTGAACAACAAGACATGATCAAAAGAACTTCTCTACTTTCTTACAACTTAAGTTGACAGAGACGTCAAGAGACGCGGAAGAAAAAGAGTTAACAGATAAACCGTCACACTTACTAGCTACCTGCCCTACCTACTTCGCGAATAAGAGGAGGTCGCCACCTGTCTATGAACTGTTATTGGCTGGCGCTTTTGATTCAAATGGATGAAATGCTCTGCGGATGAAGTTACCGCTTCGATGGTAAAATTGAAAATATTTAACGATTGACAGAAATTATGACAAAAAAGTATATGTATGCATGTGTTTAACTAACTAATTTGATCTCTAAAGTGAAGAGCGTAATTCCACCCCAATATCAAACAAGGGGCTGGGAGCTATTTCATTTCGCTTAGCCTCAGCTTATTTCTCCATTGTCAAGAAAGCTTGCAGTCGAGAATACATCCATCCAAAACATTGATGCACTTGCCAAGACTCGAACTCAGGCATTGCCGCAGCAGCCTTTTGCTCTACTGGTCAGGCCACTTCGACAGCCTATAAATTTGGATGTTGGTACATTGGTTTTGTATGAGCTGCTTTCCCATTATTAACCAACGTTCCTTTTGCTTTCTCAGGTTTCAATCTCTTCGCAGTTCATAATCCCAACAGTTTTCGTTCTTAAATATTCAACATAAATCCTTAAATGCTTACGAACTAGAAACAACTTATTTAGCCTCTAAAACTGCTCTTTTTATATTACACTAGCTACATTGCCCGGCTCAGCATGGTTTATCTCGAAAACAAAAGTTATATCAAGTGATGCATGTTCAACAATCAGGCTTCAGTTAAAGAAAAAAAAATACTGTAAAATTTCCCATCAAAATAATCATTCTTAAAGAAAGAAAACAGCAAATCAAAAATTCCCAAATAAATTAAACATGCAACCCTCCCCATAAGTACAACTAAAATCCTTGATTATATCTTCCGCTGGCAATGGAAAAAAAAAATATAAAACGGGGAAATTTTTACCTCAATACTAAAACAAAATTTTATTTAGTCACAGTCAAGAAAAAAAAAGTGGCAACCTTCTGAATGGTTTTATTCACGCTAATCCTGAGATGAGATTGCGCAAAATTGCTGTTCCATTAGGCTTAAAAATGCTTGTAACTGTTCTTCTGGTGATTTTACAGCACTGGAAGAAAATGTACTCCAGTGATTTTTCGCGGACTTTTGAATGGCGTTAAAATTAAACTGGTCGGATAATTATTTCGGGTAGAAAAAGTCGGTTAGTTTTATTTTCGGGGCCTAAAATTAAAATTCGAGTCGTGTGTTACTTTTTTGGCGTTCGACCCCCCCCCCTTTCTTGGGTGCCCAAGTACTTTTCTGGGAATTTTGGCCCAGATCCGGCGAAAACTGTGGATTTGTATAGAGAACAAATAAACATACAGATATATGCTTTATTTTATTTATATAGATTGACATCATAGTACACCATTTGGTGTTTCAAATTTGTCAATTGCTTTCTCTCATTACAGTGCTTTGGTGAAATACGAAACCTGTGTGACCGAAATCCTCGAAGACAGATGTGGAGAACGTGGAAAATCGGAGGCTCGCAGCCTGGTGTCAGACATGAAAAACAGATTTCCTTACTACAATTGTGACGACCACGGGGAAAATGAATGTTCAGGAGCAACAATCCTTTCAGTTACACATAGTTGCCTTCTTGTCTTGGCAATGGTAACTGCGTTCCTTGCTTCCAAGAAAGAAGTGTGAAGACTTGTCAAACTACAGCACCTGAGAACATTTCCCGGATTTTTTTTTTGTCTGTTTGCAATCAGGTAATGAAAAGTAATGGAGTACTTTTCACTTGCACGCTCACCTTATGTTGCAGGAAAGTAACCTGGATGTGTTGCTTTAAGAGATTCGAATGTGGTACAATCTCTCATATCCAAGAGATGCTAATTGCATGATTCTTTTAAACTATTTTTTACAGTACTAAACACAGGGGTGAAAGTTGCAAAAATTCCCAAGACGGAAATTTTCAAAATAGAAAGGGGGCGTGTCTGAAATTTAATGTTCAGGTAAATGTAAGGATTGAATACAGAGTGTCATACTTCAAAATTATGAAAAAGTGTTCCAAAATAAAAAAAATATATAAACACACTGAAGAACTATGGTGCTATCCTCAAGAAATAAAATTATAACCAATTCTCTCACTTTATGAAGAATAATTTATTTTTCATCATTAGGTAATGAATAGTGGTTCTTAATTATAATCATACAAATCAAATAAGAAAACTCATTTGTCTAAATTTTTTCCATATTTTAACTCATTCGGATTATTTATTACTTTCTTAAATCTTCTTCTGCCTCATTTTGTTTCAAACTTTTTCAAAAAGTCGGAAATCTGTCAAACGACTGAAAACTTTCACTCCTAACTGAATGATGAAATAGAATGGTGACAAAATCCTGGTCATCATCAATCTACAAAATGAATTTTCTTGCATAATTTAAATAACTAGCATTTTTTGTGTGTTAACATACTTAGGTATCAAAGATCAAAATGGAGAGTGTGGTTCATATTTTAAAAACTTTCCCAAATTTTCTTGATGACATTCACATGAGGCAACTATATTGATCTCTAATATGTGTTGAATAATTATACATTTTTCTCTATATTCTTCCAAACATTTAAAAGTAATCTTAATTTTCCCAATCTTACCATATAATTTTAAAATGATTCTTAATTTTATTGAATGAAAAACCATGGTTTAGATGAAATGTTTGTTAAAACAACTTTCTGTGCCAGGGAGAAAGGTGGTTATTGGGCTATTGCCATTTGTCAATAGCTGTAGAGGTACTGAAGCTTGACCGCGAAGAGAAGGCGGCTGACCTTGATGCAAACACATCATTTGTATCATTTGTAATAGGTTGATTGTTATTATTTTGTGATAGATAGGATCAGTGAGAGCGACTCTCACTTTTAGGTGCTTTCTGATTGATTCTACATATTACAAATGATACAAAATGAGGTTTCACTTCAAGGTCATCTGCCTTCTCTTCGTGGTCAAGCTATAGTAAAGTTGGTATCCCACATTAACTATTCAGAAGAACAAACTATAGTTGGGGCAAACCTAACTTGGCAGCATTGTAAATGTTACAGAATAGCCTGCTCAAACCATTATGTATGTACACTGCCAAGTTAGCCTCACTCCGAATATAGAAATTTATTCATATTGGAAGTGGAGTAAGACCAAGTGTTTGTGGACATAGGAGGTTCTACTGTACACAAATTTGAATTATTTTCACTAACATTAATTTCAAGATGCATAGCTTTAGACAACATCAACATAAGAAATACTCTGAAATTTTGTTTCACGTAATAATTTCAAAAGTGTTCCCACTCACTTTTATAAATGTTATTCCAACTTTCAAAGGTTTTCTAGAAAAAACTCTACAAAATATCAGACTATTTTTGAATTTGTGCTTTTTTTTCTTTTAAAAATTATGAATCTAAGATTATGATTTCCTTAGCAACAAATAAAAAAACCCAAACTAATGAGCATTTTAAAATTAGAAGTTCAGCAATCAGTTTTCAAACAGTTCAAAAGAATAAACTCAAAAGAATTTCTTGGTCAGTCCATTTCAAATTATTAAGTCCTCATTTTGAGTAAACTCAAACGAGTATAAGAACCTACTGAACACAAATGTTTATGACACAAATAATAATGTTATAAAGGGTCCTTTTTCTTCAGGTTTTTGTCAAATTTAATAATTTTCTGCATAAAAATAAAATTTCCTGACTATTCAGGTTTTCCAGGAATTCCCTGACCCAGGGGAACCCTACTTCAAATTTTATATTATTTAAAAATTAAAGTTCAGGATAGTGATAAATATAAAAATCATTGCTTTCAATTTCTTAAAACCTAGAAGATTAATACTTGCCAATTTCTTAAAATTCACATGTGTTTTAATATTTTTTCAATCTTATCAGTTAACTCTGTGCAAGTTCTAAAAGTGCTACTAAACTCATTTTGTAAAGCAGAATTCTGTCAAGAAGCATCACCAATGAGCCAGGTACAAAAACAAGTTAATGATTTATAATCAACTCAAATATACAGCATACTTTTAAAATGACTTGTACAGAATTGAATATTCTGCACATATTTAACAATCAAATCACCAATGAGTTTACCTCCTCAATAATAACCTCTACACACACACACACACACAGGAGTCAATATCTCCTTCAAATGACAACCTCCTTAAATGAGTTGTTTTCAAAGGAACATAAATGGTTGCTTTTGCATACTGTTTCTTGTAAGATATTGAATAAAGTGTCTCTACTCCTAACTTTTCAATCATAAGCTGTAACATAAGGCAGACCAAAACAATTTCATTTTTGTTTCCAAAGCTATACTAGGTTTTGTAGCTCATCTCATTGTCCAGTTATATGTTATAGAAGTTTTTCTTAGTTATTTTTTCAGCTGTACATAATTTTTGCTCTGAAAATTTTCTTATAGAAATTATTGATTTTAATAAAAGATGTTAAGAAACTGGTTTATATTTTTCAATGGCAACAAAACAGTCCACAAAAGTTGAAACTGATGCTATATATTCAGTAAAAGTAACTGCACATTTAAAATTTATAGACTTGATTTAGGGGCAGAAAGTATTAACCAAATAAAATGGTGTGTAATGGGTAAAATTATAAATATGAAAATCAACGTTAAATTTAAAAAAAAAAGATGAATAAATCGCAAGAGTCAAAGTCTTATTTTCCCTTGAAGTCTGTAACTCAATGAATGATTATTACAATGAAGAAGAACCTTCAGTCTGATTAACTTTATTACAAATCAGTAAGTACTGGAAGATTAATTTCTTTGATCTTTGGTGTGATCCTAGATGATTCTACTTAAGTACTTTTCAGAATTTTGATGACAAAGATGTGGGAAAAATATTTTTCTTCTATTTATTTACTTAGTAATGAAGCACAAACAACAATGTAGGATGAGAAGGGAGATATCTTTTAACAAATGGAAAAAAAAAGTTATATTAATACATGGGTTATTTTAAGCTTAACCCAGCAAAAATTAAATCTTTTTTTCTTTCTAATTTAATAATAATGAAATTATGTGTACTACAAAGTTAAGCACAGATAGAGGCGGTGATTCGGTGGAGAGGGGGCAACCGAGCCTCCACTTTTTAGGGGTTCATTTATTTAATTTTTCCACAGGATTCATACTCAATTTCAGAAATAAAATGAAGGCGTTTTGAAGGAGTTAAAATGAGATTTTGAAGCGGTACTAATGGGCTGTCCTTACATGATGCCGCACTTTTTTTCATCATATTTGACCACCTTCCCCTTTGTCACAAAATGTCATCTTACGCTCTTCACTTCACATTACTACTCCTCGTCATATGGATGTGAATGACCCTTTTTACAATATCGTAACTGCGATTCACTAAACAATTACTTTTTTAGTGCAATCACTTAATACAGCACTTATGTATTTTTAAATACTTAAAGTTAAAAATAATAATTAGACAAACTGACTTTTGCTGCTGAGAGTGTGGTGGAGGGAAAGCAATAATAATAAAACTTGAAAAAATAGCCAAGCACCATGTAAGCATGTTTTACTTCATTTATGAAATGTCTTAGTCATCTAATAATATTTTCACCTTCAACTTTTACAAGTTCTATGCTCAATTTGTTAATTACATCTTTATGAAAAAAATAATTATATGAAATTACTACATCAAAATAGTCCTTATACTTTTCCCCTTGTGACAATGTGAAGCTGTCGATTGAAGTATTTTAAGTCACTGTCATAGAGAAAAATTATACAGTCTTGAACTAAAAAAGAAAGAGTTTTGAAGGAGTTAAAACCAAAATGAAGGAGTTTGAAGGACCCTTCAAAAAAATTTCCTGAATGAAGGAGTGTTGAAGGAGTGTACGAACCCTGATTTAGAAACCAAAATTAGAAATTATAAAAAAAAAAAGCAAAAGTGTCAAAACTTTCAGATCATAACTATTTGTTTTACCTTGTAATTCTGTTAACGAAACATTACTTAGCACAAGCAGTTACTTTTGATTTAGTATTCATTATTTAGATATTAGTAAATCAATTGTTTAAATAAAACAAATTATACTTGATTAATGAAATTATTACTTAACCTACCAAAATGATCCTTCAAATTTATAGATAATAGGAAAAATAATGAAAAAAAAATCCCATTTTTGTAAATATTCCCCGATTTTCCTAGAATGTAAAAATTCTTTGTTTCTGTCACTCCTCATCTATTTTTTGGTGAATGACTGACAATTACTTATTTAAAAAATACTATACAAAACTTCTTACCAATATAAGCACACATATCCTTCTTGGGAAATAATACATATGAATAAATGCTCTAAAAATCAAAAATGCTTTTTTATTTATAAAACTAAAAATGGAGACTTACAATGACAAATGACAATATAAAAGCATCGACTTCAAAAATTAGTTAACTAACAATTAAAGTCCTATAGTGTGAGACCTTCCTCCTGGATTATGAATAGCCCCAATAACAGGTTTGGTAACCATCCATTCATACCACACATTTCGAGGTGAAACACATCTCCAGAAATGGACATCCAACTCTTGATTTGAACCAACATATACTGAGTCCTAAAACAATTGAAAAAAAATCTGTCATTTAGATGAAGGATATTTCATATCATTTCAAAATTTTGCATCAAACTTGGGATCTTTCGATTCATTTGACAAGAATTGCTTTTATTCTTCACTTATTTAGCTTCACTTTATAGTATGAGAGGAAACATTTGTTGCTTAAAAAGAATATAACTTATTTTCTTTTTAAATATTATTTGTGTGGCATTTTTAAGGCTTTTGCTACACAGGCCAGCAATGTAAAAAATACAAGAGGTAATGGTTGAATTTTAATTTATGAAATTTTGGGGCTGATTTCAGAAAAAAGAACGAAAAATTTCAATTACATCGCGTTTTCTCGAAAAATTCAATTTTAAGTGGATTTTCATATACATTTACAAAAAAAAAAAAAAATGTTTGAATTTATTTTATCTTTGCATGAATTATCTTTGCATGAATAATTTTTCCAGCGATAAAACTTCTGTGTCCCTGATGCTGTACATGGCATTACATTTGGAACTTTCCAGCTTACTTGGTGTCAGGAACTTTAATCATAAAACAGTTTCAACAATTGAATTTCATTGCGCTTTTTTTGAAGCACGACTTCAAGCTCAAGACATTATGAAAATTTGTCAAAAGGCTTTCGTTACATAAGCAGCGGATATAGTTTTATTAAAAATTGCAGGTAGAGCCCTGAAGGCTATGCAAGAAATTTTTTTGCGTAATCATGAACTCCTCATAAAGTACGTGCACTATGTGATCTATGATTATAGATCAAAGGAAAGATGACCACTTTACGGTTTAGGGTTCTTGTAACAAGGAGGAAACCAAAAAACTACTCCAATGATTGCTCATTTTGTTCTTGGCATTTCTGTGCGTAAAACTGCAAAAATCAAAAGAAGTTTAAGGTCCCAATACCTAGAGACACAATTTGCCTGCCTCCAAAAGACAATGTATTCAATAAATGCTCTGTACTCGTAGGATTTAAGAAAAAAAAAGTGCTTTAAAAAGTCAATTAGTGAAAATTACTACAATTGGTGCTGAGCACAAATCATACATTACTTGGCATTACAAAACATAACAAAATGGCTAAGAAAATTTGAATTTAATGAATTTACAGTAAAAAAAATCTGATAAATAAAATTTGGAGTTATATTTAACTTTTGCTGAAATAAATTAACATTATTCAATGATGAAATTAATAAGAAGTTACACAAAATTGACTGAGAGAGAACATCCAGATGCACTAATTGCAAAATATATTGATTTTATACATTTCAATGTTATAAGTAACCCCATTTTCAATGCAAAAGCAGTTTGAGTTTATGGTTGCCAAAAAAAAAAAAAATCACAACAAAGCTGTCATAACATTGTAATTGCTGTTTGCACTCAAAAGCTTGGATTTTTTTTTTTTGCAACAAAAAAAAGTATTTCAATTCCAAAACATGTGCCTGGAATATTTATCTTATGGAAATTTATTGTTTGCTCTCATTCAGACACCACACAGGTAATTTGAGTTAAATGATGCTATTCTTATTCTGCTTGCAAATCAAAAATAAATCAGTAAATCAAAAATTGAGTTTTAACTTATTTTTTTCAAAAGACACATATAAAACATGTATAGCATCTGGAATCAACATAAATAGTTAGAGCGAATGATATTCTGACTAAATAAAAAATAAAATGTTTCCAGGTCATATTTAGTTATGTTTGAAAAATGAAGTTTGACAAAATAAGCGAAGTAACTTAAACCAATTCCCACACACCACATTATTCAAATTTTCAAACTTTTGATTGAGAAATTTAGAAGTTTTAACAATCTAATGTTATGAATAAAATGATTAAAACGTGGATAGCACATAAGTCAGAAGTAGTTAATAAAAACTTAATTGCATAAAATCAAAGTCCAAATAGGAAATGACAATATTAAAACTTACTTTTAGTGGGAAAAAAATTGGAAACCAACTAAATAAACCGGGGGAATGAGTTGATGGAAGAATGCCTGAAATTAACAAATTATTCAGTGATTTTCAAAAATAAAAAGTGGGGAAAAAAAAAAAAAAAAAACTGAAGAAAGTAAAATGCCACATACTCAGTTTAATATCTTTATACAGAACAGTATCAAAATATCCAGCAAATCCATGAACAACACAATTGTAAGGGATTTTAAAAGTTAGTTTTCCATATCTTGTATTATTTGGAACTTCAACTAAAAAAGGGAAAAAAGAATGATATCAACGGTGTGTTTGAAATATTGTTATCAAGAACAAGCTTACCTTTACTTACCTCTATTAGGATGAAAAAATGTGAACAATGGTTGTGGAGTAGACAAAGGTGTGTGATTGTGCAAATGTACAACATATGACATTTCATATAAGGCCTGAAATTCAAGTACACGCATTTTAGAAAGATCATACAATTAAATATAAAAACAGCTTGGGAATCTCAGAAAACAATACTGAAAAAAATTTATTTTTTATGGAGCTACACAGAAAAAAACTACTCCTGACATTGTACAACTAATTGTAACTTTTCTTCTGTTGTTTACCCGAAACTATATGATTCTGTACAAACACTATGTTTGATTAATAAATCAAAACCAAAATGGTCCATTACATACCATTTTTTGTAGGAGATCCACTTCTTTATGAGAAGTGCACACTGATTTTCAATGCAACCCTTCATTTTCTGCTTCTGACAGCTTATTTTCATAATGAAAGACTGCTTTAATTTGTAAATTAATAAAAAATACCCTTGTTTTAGTCACATTTTTGAATATGAACCTAAGATGCAAACTAGTCTCTTCTAGGCAGAGCACTTCTACAAATATTTTTATCAAATTGAGTTTAATGTGTAATGGTCAAATAAAGGCCCATTTGAGATTTACAAGCAGTTTATCTGATATGTCTTGGGTGATTTTTTTTCTTGGGGGTCATTGTTTGAAGGCCGTCAAAGAGGCCAAGTTTATTAAAGGAAAAAAAAAAAAAAAAACATGCAATTTTTTGGGAAATTAGTTACAGAGTAAGCAAAATATAACAACAGCTTTGGGATTGCCAGTTGAGAATTCACATGAAACACATATTTTCAAATAAAGGACATTCTTCATGTTGTGTAGTGTAATTAAACTACTTAATAATAATAAAAAAGATGCAGCAAATGAAGATCAAAGTGTTAGGCAGATAGATTTTAATCTTGAAATTCATCTTCAGCTAATTTTTTTGAATAAAAATTTCTAATTCAAAGATAATTATTTTATCATACATGTTAGTTATGAGGTCCAGAAAGTTAATCACTTAAAAAAATTACTCAAAAAAATAAACAAATAGTGCAAAAAAAACGCTCTTTATGTTTTTGGTCGGAATTCCATCAGATTAGAAACAATGTTTGTTTATTAAAATTTAAAACAATGATTTTGCCTACTCTTGAAAATTGGCACTGTTAACTTTTGATTTAAAATTTCAAAATTTGCTAAATAACTCAAACATAATTTCAACCAAAAACAGAGGCTAAAATGTAGAAAAATGGTTTCAGGGCAATTTCAGTGTTTTGTCCAAATGTAGAGTCTGTGAAACCAATTTTTTTTTTTGCCATAAGTATTTAATTTACCGCTAGATTAGCATTGTTTTGTTTTGAGTTTATATGTTGGTAGAATTAACTCAGAATAAAATTATGTGCTAATCAAAGAGTAAATGAAACAATTACAGCAAAAAAAAGTTATGTTGCGGATAGACTCTAGATTTGGACAAAATACTGTGAAATGGCCCCTCAAAAAATGCTGTAAAAATCTTTAAAAAATTCACAAAAACAGGAAAAACAGCATAGATTGAAAAAAATTGCATTTAACACAATTTTTTTTTTTCATTCCAGAAAGATGGTAGTAAATACCATCCTTTTCTGGGAATTGTAAACAATTCTTCATTTTAGGTCATAGACTCAAAATAAGAACTTGTGTTATCTATAATTTAATGAAAGTCAAAGCAAAGAAAAGTTCACTGCAAAGCAAAGAAAAGATGAAAGTCGATTCAGATTTATTTCATTTTACGTGAACATTACAAAATAAAGAGGCAAATTTGGATGCACATCAGAAAAAAAGCTACTTACAGAAGCTGGTTTATCCTTTTCACGCATAGCACCTATTTCACTAAATAACTTAGGAGCACTAACAGGAACTGCATAATTTGTATAGCTGGATGGAATGCTGATACCATCCTCTAAAAAATGTATTTAAATAGCATAATGAGTCATTTAACATGACATTTTTAAAGTGATGAATGAGCAATTATTTTACAAATTGTTTTAGTCACTTTATAAGCATGATTGAATATGTTTCTTGCACATTCAGTCAGGGATGATATTTCGTTCACTTTTTTGTAAACAGTCCAGGACGGCGGAAGAAATTGGACAAAATAGATAAAATTAAAATCAACTGATTTTCCACGTGTTTGATACCTAAATTTGTTATAATGTAATAAATTTAGTAATAATTTTAATACATTATCTATTGTCAATTAATCATTTAATTAAAATAGAATGATTGCATGCTTTAGAATTTAGTAAATCCAAAAAAAAAAAAAAAAAATTATTACACATTAGGGTAACCAATTTTAGATTATACTAGCAAAAATACCCGGCGTTGCCTGGGTCAGTAATAATTATGAGAAACAATCGTTACTAGCCCTTGTTTTCTGTTTTAAGCGAAAGAATTTAAAACAAACCTTTTTGACGTGATTAAAAATCGAGCTTCTTCCTTACTCATTAAACTAAAATAGCAATACGTATAAAGAACAAAATAGTATTCAATATGAAACGAAAGCACGACATTTAAGCATATACAAATTTGAAGAATTTCCGAAATATGAAATTAAACTTTACATGTTTAAAAAGATTTATCTGTTAGCACTTTTTTTTTTAAATCTAAAACCTTTTCTGTATGGCTATTGATGTACGAACTGTTTTAAAAAATGTAGCCGCCCGTGTTCCCCTTACACTTGCTTTAGTTATTTTGGTTAAATTCAATTTTTGTGGGCACTTGGTGCGGTTTAAAATCTTACCAAATTTGCGAGAATCATTTTGGGACACTTTCGATAATACTCCCCCTCCTTACTAATTTTTATTATAGAAATATTGTCGCCAGATGCTGAGATACTTTTGGTCAAAATAAAATGGCGCTAAACGGTTTCATCCGAAATGTTTCCAAAATAAGTAGTAAAATTTGGAGATTGTTTGAAATCGTGCAAAAAGAAAAATTAATGGAAGTTTTAGTACGTTTATGGATTTGCCTAATTTAGTTGTTGAATTATTTTACACAGTATTTTTTTTTTTTAAAGTATCTTTGATTGGCGATATTTTGTTTATATGGTGAAAGCTGAGAAACATTATTACGTAGTCTTTGGGCTCAAAAACAGCGACAGTGGAAAAAACTGCCAAATGCATCAGCTACTGAAATCTTTCTGAAAAAATTCTGGCGAGCAAGTGTCCAATCAGCATAAATAATAATAATAAACCATTAATTACATAAGTTCCGTTTAAAAGTAAAATGATCAGCCAAATCCATTTATTTTTAGCCAATCTTGTGGGAAAACGTTACTTTAAGATTTGACTTGAGAAAAGCCTCAAAAAGTCAGACGAAACTCAAAAATATTCAACAATACAACAATTCTTGGGAGTTGAGATGACACACTAAATAATGACTTGGGTTGATGAAAGCCTTCGAACAGGGAACAAAAAAGCTCATAACTCGTTTTTTATTCAACTTAGAAACTTCGAACAGATGCTATCTTCAGCAGAAAAATTGGCGCTTTCGATGGACATATAATGTTAATATGTGCATGTTTTTTTCCACCCCCATATTGGGGCATTTATGCGAAAATTGGGACTAAAATTGGAATAAAAAGGGAACTATCAATTGGATTTTTTTCGAACTGGTCTATAAACCTTCCCAGTACCAAACTGAACAAACGGTGAAAGTTTCAGTCAAATCTGCCGGGTAGTTTCTGAGATCTTAGGGAACAAAGTTACCAAACTCCATTTTTATATATATAGATTTTTCTTAACAGAAAAAGTTTTAAAGAAGTGAATAAGCTATTAAGTGTGATTACATTATTATGTATTACAATAATAGAAATTGAAGATCTCAATGGAAGTCACATTAAATGCTTACATACACATAAAGCAATGTTTGAGGGCGCGGAAGTAGGGGGGGGGGGGCACGAAGGCGCACGGGTTTGAGGGCGGGGGAAAAAAAAGATATTTTCTTGAAAACTACCGATAAACATGAGGACGAAATAGATATACAGTATATAACCCCAATTTAACGATGTTAAGGGACTGGAAAACGTTACCATTAAATCAAGACTATCATTAAATCGAGGAGTATAGACATTCAACGCAGTCAAATCCGGATCAGTGAAATGTATCATTAAATTGAGGAAATCGTTTAATCCAATATTGTCAAATCAAAGTTATACTGTATTCATAAAAAACATAATTTTTTTGGGTTAAAAAAGTGAGAAATCTAATTACTCTTTTGAAACCCATCACTAATTCATTTTACTACAAAGAAATTTCTCAACTATTGCCGCTGTAACTAATGGAATTTTAGCACTTTTCAAAGCTGATGAACTTTTAATGCATAGCAAGTTTCTACAGAAAAGATTTGATGACTGCATCACTCCAGCTCACATTGCATCATACATGTTGCAGCAGAAATACATGGGTGAAAGACTTCTAGTGACCAAGAAGAAATAGCAAGAAATTGGCTGAATGACACTGATAAAAAAATCTCTTGCCAATGCTTGTTACATTTTCTATTTAACCATCTCCATTTCTAATGACCAATGTATACTCATGTACACTCATATTTTTCTGAGGCAATCATAAACATAATCAATCAATAGCAGAATGGTGGGAATCACTGAAGTAATTTAGAAAATATTTCCAATTTTGCAAGTCAACTTTTTCATTGCCTAGCCGTATCAGCATGTACTGAACTTCAAGAATTAGCATGATACAAAGCTAACTTAGAAACAGGCCTTGACTGCACATTGCATCAAAATTGGTAATGGCTTATGAAAGCTTAACTTTATCAGTAAGCTGTTATCTTTAAAAGCATTTGCCGATTATTCATTTTTTTTCAATCTAAAAGCAATGAATATCATTAAAATTTCACAATATGCCTTTTATACATTGTTATAAAAAATTTTTCTTATTCTGCATTAAACTTAACGGAAAAAATTTTACTGTTATTTTTTCCCCGAGTTTTTATTGATATCGCCGAATAGTAAAATATTTATGTACACTGCATGTTTTTATGGATATGGTAATGAGTACAAATTAGGAAAAAATACTACTTTAGTAGGGTTGTGAGTACTTGGAACAGCTTACCGGTAGAGGTTATATTGAGCAAGGGGGTAGATAGCTTTAAAAAGGCCATTAATCTTCACTGGGGACTAATAAATTGACTACAAACAGCCTAGCTAGGCCTGAAGCCTGTTGCTGGTCATCACATTTGTATTTGTAAAACAAGAATATAACTCTACCCTTTTAAAACTTTTTATTTCTCTTTTTAATTTTATAAATGCATTTATTATCGGCAATAAACCTCCCATATTACAGATGAACATCTTAAAATTTACTGTTGATGTGTTTGTTTTATTAAGTGCTATTACCTGTAAATTATAATTTATTAATATTCATTTATGTTATATACACTTATATAAAATTCAACTAATCTTATTCTTTCATTTTCACTTGAAAATATTTATACATATTTATGCATGATATTTTTACATTAAAATATAACTTGAATGGGAATAATATATATATTTATCATTTTCAAACTTTGAATTTTTAACTGAGAACTTACAGTTTACTGAATAAGTGGACAAAATAGCAGGGTTGGCAAAAACCCGTTTTTTTTATTTTTTATTTTTAAAGCCCATGGACCCAGGGTTTGGTTTTTTTTAAAATACCCCCCCCCCCCAAAACCCCAACTAAAGCTGTTTTTTTTTTCATTTTTTAGGGAAAATGTGGGGTACTTGTAGCATATTTTAGCATAAGTATAAGGGCAAAGCTCAAAAATTGTCTTGGGATACAAAAAGCTGGAAAACTAGTTTCAGCGTTTAATCACTACATTTTTTTTCTTTTGCATTTTACTTTATTGTATTTCATTTTGTTATGCAAAACTACTGTAGAACCTCAAGTAGTTTAAATCTCTATTTACTGAATTCCAGCTTAATCAAGACATTTCTTTGAATTTTATGTTGCCTGTTTTTCAATTTCTGTGTACAGAGTAAGAAATATTAAACTTTTTCGTAAGATAATGAAAATGCTGTACATCCTATTCTGTTTTCTGTTCGAAGGTTTGTAAAACCAGTTAATTCCTAAAAAATACACCTTGTTTATTCGAGATTTGTGACGTGTTGGGGCGCAGAAAATAATTCAAATGAAAGCCTTTTAGCTAGAGTAGTTTCCTCTGTACAATCTACAAATATTGAGAAAATCAAACGTGACAGGACTTAGTCAAGATAATTTGAGTTATTTATTGACCAGTTAAAGAAAACAGTTACATATATATATTTTAAACCTTTGAAGTATTTTTTTAATGCCGTTAAGAGTTAAGAAATACTATTAAAGTTCAAAATTCATCTTTTTTTGTCCATTGTCTGTGGTAGAGAACAAATAAAAAAGTTTAAATTGTAAAAGTATTTAAATTAATTAATTTAAAAAACTTCTCAGAAAACTGAAGAAAACCCAAAAATGGGCTAAATAATGGTTTTTTTTTTAAATGTTTTTTTTCAAAAAAACCCATTGGGTCCAAGCTCGGCCAACCCTGCATTCAGTACACTGAACTGATGACAAAAATTTGCATAAAAACAAAACTTAATAAAAGCAAGATAAATCACATCATATGAAAAATATGAAATAAAAATTCATATGTAGATCCCAAAATATATCCTCACATCAAAACTTACCTTTAAGAAACTTTTGAGCACCATCTAAGCATTCAGGGGACAATTCATTGTCTCCAAAAGAACCCAGAAGCTCAGATACAAGGATATCTGCTTTCTCGGGTGGGTTAAATTCTCGCATATCACAGGGAACAACAGTAACTTGATCACCCCACATTTCATTTTGTTGTGCACATAATCTGTAAGAAAGAAAAACTTTAAACAAGAACATGCTTGTATTAGTATTAGATCATGGCATACTTTTTGCTTCAGCCAAACCTGAAATTACAAGTATTTTCTAACATGCATGAAAGTGAGTCATGACATGTTCGACAATAACAGTTGTGTTGGTATAAGTAGAGCCAATGAAACTTTTCAAATTTTTTTTTCGCGCGCGCGTGCACACACACACACACACAGAGACATTCACTAAATACAAAAAAAAAAAAAAAAAAACTTCAGGCTATTTGCTACATTTCAAGTTTTGACTTTTCATGACATCATTAATTCTTTTGACCCATTTTATTTTCTAAACTATTCATTAACTTAAGACACTGCTGAAAACTAATGATAATTTTTATGAGTCTTTTTAATCAATTGGGAAAATTTTTGAGTTGAAGAGTGTTAAATTAGAAATTATATTCTAAATTTCGAAATGTGTGAAAAATCGGGACTGACTGGTTAAAGCATAAGAAACGGCTAAGATTGTAAATTTGTACCTAATTTGTAAAATTCGATAAATATGCATGTTCTTGAACCTGAAATCCATGACCAAATGTCAGTTTCCATGACTTTTGAGCATTTTTTGCGGAAAATCATGACTCTCCATGACCTTTTTTGATCATAGTCTAAATCCATGACTTTCTCCGACTTTCCATAAGCGTGGACACCCATTGACAGTTAAAACATTTTTCGTTTCAGATATGCCCCGATAAGGCACACCTGGACAAAGAATATAATAGCAAAAATAAGGGTCCCAAACGTCTTCCCAAGGAGATAGGCGCCATTAAAGTTTAGGCTCAAAAATTTCAAATGATCATAAAAAACGAAAAAATCAGTCGACTTGTTTGTAGTTTTCACTAAAATTATTCTTTTTATCAGTATTTTCTTCAAAAAATTTTTTGAAGATTTAGTTTAAAAAATGCTGATAGAGGGCACTTTAGGCTTTGGAGTAGCAAACAACTATTTTTAACTGCTATTTTTGAATTTTATGAAATGTTTTCTAATGCTTGGACTTAAACTTAAATTTTGAGCCCAAAATATGAATTGTTGGGAGTAATTAAGTAGCAAAAACTGAACTTTTTTCAAAGGTTGAAATACATTTCGTCACAAAAAAAAAAATGTATGCATCAAGAATAAATTGAGTTGCAACTAACAAAATCGGATGGAATGCAGTTTGGCAAGAGATGATTTAAATTTCAATGCCAGTGATAAAAGGATAATCGCGCTATATGCATACAAGATGCGCAGAGAGGTACGATTGAAAGCATGAATCAAAGAGCACTTCAAACGAAACTGTAGAGTTTTACAGACACTATTGTGACTAGGACAACCTCTTAGAGGTATATGAACAATTGTTGGACTTTTGAAGATCGCACATCATAAGAGAGGCCAATGTCGTATCAATAAGATAACTAACATTAGTTCCATGATGTATAACACCTAAACTTGATGGTGTCAAGAAAAACAATCCTGAGTTGATTGAGAGACACTGGTATCTCGAACCGGCGTACATTGCAAAGGATTGCATTTTTGCTGCCCTTGATTAGCTGGGTTGTAACAGACAGGAGGCATATTATCTTTAACGATGAATTACGATTTAGTATCAGTGGTCATAGGCAACCTATTTCACTTCATACCAAGCAGTGTTTTGTTTTGTACAGCTACTAGAGGAGGCTATACAACTTACGGTTCTGTAACCTTTATTGTGTCATAACTTCTTAATAACACAATCTTTGATCTGAATTTGTAATCATTTCCTTTTCTTGTCATAGGCCACATTCATTTTAAGTTTCGTGAAGATCTCGTTTCCTTTTGGGTTAATGTATTTTTTGTGACAGAGTGTATTTCAACTTCTGAACACAGTTCAGTTTGCGCAACTTAATCAGGCACAATGATTTTGATTTTGAGCTGAAAATTTAAGTTTAAGCCCAAGTATTACAAACATTTAATGAGATTCAAAAATAGCGGTGAAAAATAGTTGTTCGTTACTCCAAAGTTTAAAGTGCCATCTATCGGCATTTTTTAAACTACATCTTCAAAATTGCTTTTCAAGAAAATACTGATAAAAAGAATAATTTTTAGCGAAAACCACACACGAATCGATCAATTTTTCCATTTTTTTATGATCATTTGAAATTTTGGACCATAAACTTTAATGACGCCTATCTCCTTTGGAAGCTGTTTGG
Organism: Uloborus diversus; assembly: GCF_026930045.1. Taxonomy (NCBI): domain Eukaryota; kingdom Metazoa; phylum Arthropoda; class Arachnida; order Araneae; family Uloboridae; genus Uloborus; species Uloborus diversus. The sequence continues at coordinate 99,589,651 of NC_072739.1, read as the reverse complement.
GACCCTTAATTTTGCCGTTATATCGTTTGTCCTCATGTGTACTAACACCCCTTAGTTTTGCCCAAGAGTTCAAAAACACCCTGTGTAGTTAAAACCAATAAAAAATATTAACTCTATAAATCAGACATTTTCATACTTGATGCAATTCTTTACAACTAATTATTTTTCACAAATGGTAAGCACTCATACTGTAGTTATTCTATCTTTCACAAAAGCAACCAGCTGTGGCATGAAACTTTTTTTAACCAACTTGTTTTCTGAAAACAAGGTTTTTCTGGTCATGATGCAAACAAATAAATTCACCAAAAAAAAAAATGACTATAGTGAGAAGTGATAGTGAAAGTCAGTAAAACAACATGACACTTGGCAGACACTGTTGTCCCCTCGACGCTAGGATGTTGAAAACAGCACTAATGACATAAGCAAAATGTTCAGGAACAGAGAATATCCAACCCACCAAGTAATTCCTCAAAGTGGCAAATGTTGGGGCCAAACAGCAGGAAGGAAATGAAATGTTGGAAAAAATGTTTGCTTCAAATAGGGCTTCTGCAGTTAAAATTACTGCTGAAAGCAGCTGATATTTTAAAAACTGCATCTTGATTGAATGGCAATGTTTCTAACCTTCACGATGACATGCTTGAACAAAACAAAAATTTTTTTGGCTTATGTAGAGGTTGTGAACTTATGGTAACTTTATGAAGAAATAAAAAATGCACATGCCTATAGTTAGAACTATGCAGTATTCATATCTGAACAATTTAAATATAAAACAAATACTAAAAATTGTAACAAGTAAAATCAAGATAATGGAAACATGCTTTTTCAAAGTAATCAAATTAGTTTAATTTCAATTGAAACAATACTTACGTCACAATGGCATTTGGATTTTTTTCAACTGCATATACTTTTACTAAACGTCGAGCATTTTTTGCTGCAGCCAAAGCTGCTCTAACTAAAGGTCCTCTGCCAGCACCAACAACCATCAACACACTGAAACATTAACTTTTATTATTAAAAGTTGAAATATTGTTACAACTAGTTTGAAAAAAAAAAAAATCAATAATATTAAATAAATAAATAAAATAACAATAAGAAATAACAAACAAAAGAGAACTTGTCTTAGATACTAAGCAAAATACATACTTACATTGTCTTTGTATCTTTTTCTTCTTCACTAACTTTGTCTAATAATGCACAGTGGATAGCCTATTAAAATAAAAATTCCATTTTACAGCTCATCAGTGTATTTTATTATGCTAATCATCAAATAGCTAAAAACAGTTACAACTGCTGCAGTTCAGTGTAGTATGCTTTTTTTTTTAAATATAAAGGTCATTATAAGCCCGGTAGTACAATTGTTTTCAGCAGCCTGCAATGCACTAGATTGGTCATAATACCTACTATAATTCATCACCAACAAATGCCTTAAAATCAAATCTTAGATTGAAAATTAAACTGTTTGGATTTCTATATTCTATTCTAAACAAAAACTTAGAGATTCACAAGTTGATGACAGCAAAATTAGGAGTTTTGACTCAATTCCTACCATTTTTAAAAAACATTTTCTTCCTATTTTAGTCTAAACTATTTTTTTCTTAAAACTAGACAAATCTGCGTAGAAAGTATTTAAAAAAATCAGAAATAGTTGGTAGAACTAACTCCTCAAGAATCTGCGACTGATTTCTCAGGGTAGCACTACCGGGATTATAAGCTAGTAGAATAAAAACACCTAACATACCCTCTGATACTCTGTATATTTTGTTGGATCCTTTTCAAATATTTCGTAGGTATTTGATTCTAAATTATCCATCAAAGGCTGAAAAAAAATAAAATAAATAAATAAATAAAATAAAATAAAAAATGATTGAAGCATAGCATTAAAAAAATGCACATTTTACTTTGAACAAAATGGTACAGTTGGACCTAGATTTAACAAACTTGTATTTAACGAATTTCGCAATTAAGCTAATTTTTTTTTACCCCGACTAAAATGAAGGCAAAATCCCCTATTTACCGAATAATAAACCCCAAAATAAATTATTTTAACAGCCCAAAAAAAAATTCTTTTTGTTAATTTGAGTAATATATATATATATATATAATATATAGTAAATATTGGATGGTTTTCCATATGTTACATCCACATAGTTCGAAGCAGAAAAAGACTTTTCATGGAATCAGCATTTTTTGATGGGCGAGGGGGCAACCAACAAATAGTGATTCTGATGCAGAAAGTGATAGTGAAACTCCCATTAAAACTGTTACTTTTTCAAATGCTTTACATGGCCTGGAAACTGAAAAAACATATCTCATGAAGCAGGCTGCAAAAGACACAGTATTTTCTTCTCTCCATAAAGTCGAAAGAACTATTTCAAGTCAAGTATCAAGAAAATTGTCAAACATTTATTACTCAGTAGTTTAAAATTTAAAATTATCTAGCATGTAATAAGTCGTGGAATGCAGAATAAAAAAAGTGTACAATTTCTAATTATGGATATTTTTGCGCATTTGCTTATTAGAAGGTTTTAGATAAGATAAGGGCATATATTTTTAAAAAAATTTCACACCCTGATATTACGAATAACCCTGATTCAACGTATAAAAGTTTCCGTCCCGGTGAATTTGTTAAATCAGGGTCAGACTGTACTAAATGACAAGAAAATATTAATTGCATTGAAATACAGAACAAGTTATAACTTCCAACTTCCTCAGCTTCAAACCAAAAAAATCCCATTTAAGAGGGGGGGGGGGGGGGCTATTATTCAACCATGGTTATGCAACACAGGGCAACAATTCTTTTTCTTATCTTAACTGCATTTTGTGCACTTCTAAAACAAGTTGACTTCTTAAACAAGGGTTGCTTTTGGTGTGTTAGCCCAAATTGCATCTACAATTCAGTCACTTCTAGGGAAAATTAACTAGATGGAGTACACTTCTGGCAAGTTTAGTCATAACCCTTCATTAAATTTAGTTAGTGAACTCTTGCTATGCAGATATTTGCTTCATACAATAGTTGTTAACTCCAAACTTTGTATTTAAAATTTATGATACATGAGTTCGCACTAGGATGCAGGGATTGTGCAACTTTTGCAATACTTTCCAAAAAAAAAAAAAAAAAATCCATTTGTGCTGGCAGTTACCATTTAACATTTTGGTCATGGTGAAAAATCTTGTGTCAGACTTTTTCCAAGCGTGATCTCTGAATATAATACCAACAAAAACTCCATGTTTTGTTTCTTATTTGATTTATGGATTTGTTTAACTTTTCTGATATATTTCACTAAAATGTTATACCTTGGAAGTTTGACGTCCCAGGCAAACTAATTCTGACCTAGAAGTAACATTTTCCAAAAATTATGGGAATTTCTGCAAAAACATAAGAACTTTTTGAACAAAATATCACAGGAAGTACAGCACTAAATCTGAAATTTAGAATACTCGGCTTGAACACGTCCAAATGTTTGATTTTTCCAAATTTTGGAACCGCTTTAGCAAAAGAAAGCTACCATGACATATAGGTGCAAGCCATACATTGAGTTCCAGCCTCACTCAAAAAATGTAATATCACATGAGGCAGTGAGAAGTCAAGGGATGTAAGTGGACATTTTGAAGTTTTGAGTACAACGAGTTTAAAGATCAGATCCTATGTAGGCTTTCACTGAATTTTTTTTCTAAATCAAGCTGTATACCCGAACCTACCAGGGCTACTAGTACTATATCTTGCCGCAGGTTGGAGGAGGGGTTCACCTACCATTTGTACTGGTTATCTCCAAATTTTTAATTTTGCCACTAGCATCTCTTCGCTTCTCACTGCTTCATATGTAAAATGAGGAAAAAATAAAAATGCTTTTTTTAAAATGGGTTTTTCTAAAGACAGCAATTTTTAACATATCTCAGTACGGAACTAGGACAGTATATGGATATATATTAGGGTGCATCATTTGCCCAACTAGTCTAAAATTGTTTTGTCCCTAATTTAAAAATGTTCTCATACCACTAGATAGTATTCCTGTGAATTTTTATGAAAATCAAAATTGATTTAGGTATCCCACCTCAAGCAAGAAGTTTCTTTTTTAAGGTAAATGAACAATTATAACATCAAAAGTGACTCAAAGTGTAATACTGGGAAATAATTTTTAAATTACTTAATTTACATTGTACCATTTTTTCAGTAACTTTCTATAACATCTTTTGTAACTGTAAATTTAGGTTCACTATTTGTTTTCAACTTTCTACCATTTTCTACTATCATACAACTGCTAATGCTAGTTCTTTACGTTTTCTTCCTGTTATTCTTTTCATATGTGTTGTAAACCACTTAAATAAGTAGTTATGAATTAAAACAGAATATATCAACTTAAATAAGTTGATATATTCTGTTTTATTTCATAAGATCCATGAATTTTTGAAAGTAACATATTTTGAAATCTTTCAATAAACATGAGTAAATCAGCTGTTGTTGAATCAGTGACATTTTCTCCCCAAACAAAGCCTTGTTCATCTGTACAAAAGGTAAAAGTCAAAACCAGACAATCTTCAGTGGTATTTGGACTTGGAATAACTGAAGAGGACTCGGAATTTAAGGGCTCACGTTTACCCACTAGCTTGCAAGTGCTTCGCTGCTTGATGTATCTGAGAAAGGTGCCGATCAGAATCTTGCCAAATGGGAGTCTTCAAAACTTGTCATGTCAAAAATATCTGATTTCTATGCAAAAGCAAACATTCCAATGACTACTAAACGTAAATCCTGTGAGAAAATACTAAAACTTCATGAAGACAACACAAAATTAAAAGCAATTCCTCTTCAAAGAAGAAATACAACAAATTCCATTAATGAAGTAAAAAAAATGGAAGAAGAATTAGCTAAAACATTTTCATTATGGCTTAAAAATGTAGAATGCCTTATAAAAAAATCCAGAAGATTTAGCTTTTCTTCAATCTATGGAAAGTGATCATCTAACAACCTTTGGCTCACAAGATAAAATATTACACCAAAACATTAAGTGTCAGGAAATGCGTGAAATATCAAAAGCAGCATTTTGTGAAAAAATAGCCAAGGAAGCAAGGAACTTCAATACAAGTTTTAATTCAGCTGTTATTGATGAAATTGAAAGAGATGAAAATAGTGATACAAGTGATGAGACAGATTTATTATGCTCAGCTCATAATACCAGAAATCATCATCGTACAACACGAACTGGTTCATATGCTTTTATTCCGCATGATACTATAAAACGACCTGATGTTATATCATTAGCAACACGTTTAAAATGACACCAGCACAGCAATCTTCATACACTAAAATTTTAATAGCAGAAGCTGGTGGTGAATCATCCAAAATTTCAGCATCATATGCAACAACAGACAGAGCAAGACAATCAAGTGTCAGAGACATAGTCAAAGCTTGTAAGGAGCAATGGAATGGTTTTGATTTTGCAACTTTGCACTGGGATTCTTAACTCTTACCAACTTTAACAAATCAAAATATTGCAGAAGGAAGGCTTGCAGTTATAGTGGGTAATTCATATGAAGTTAATCTTCTTGGTGTACCAGTATATCCAATAGGAACAGACAAAAAAATAAAAACGGAATTTTCATTGCTAATTTAATAACTAATTTGATAAATTCATGGAACTGTTCTGACTCAATAGTTAACATGTCGTTTGTCACAACTGCTTCTAATACAGGACATATAATTGCAGCATGTGTAGCTATTCAAGAGCGTTTGGGTAAAGCTCTCCTGTGGTCAGCGAGCCGTCACCACATTGGAGAAATTATATTGTCACATGTGTTTGACGATTTAAAAATTGAAGCATCGAAGTCACCAGGCATATTTGTTTAAAAGATTTCGCAAACATTATACATTACTGCAGTTTGTGGAAGAGAGTGAAGCTGCTATACCTATAAATTTATCCAAATTTGATGACAGTTCATTCAGTGAGTCCGCAAGAAGATTAATTGACGAGTGCAAAAACAATTATCAAATTAGCTAAATCAAATGTTGTGTTTCGCAGAGGTGACTACTTAGAATTTGTTCAACTTTGTTTTTTATTCTCAGTAAAAGATCCAAATGAGATAACTGCAGCAGACTTTAAATGTCCAGCAGCTTTATATAAAGCAGATGGCAAAATTAATTTATTCAATCAAAATTTGCTTATTTCAACATCAAATCCAAGAACGACCAACTGTAACAATAGCTACGCATCAACAAGTTTTAAAATTTAGAAATTTTGTTAATTTTGTCACTTTGGTATATAGTTCATGGTGGATGATGTGCACTTCTGTCTTTGATGCACCATGGAATGACTCGCAATTCTTTCATTTACTTATAAAGTATAGTATTATTAATTCAGAAATTTCTGGAAGTGCAATTAATGCTTTTAAAAATCACCTTTGGTATCTGACAGAAGAAATTGTACCTCTAGCACTATGGAATGATAAAGTGCCTGAAGCAGATCGAAGTGCTCTTGCTGAAAGTATATTAGCCATTAGACCAGCTAATCTTTCTAATCCAAAACACAGATTTGGTATGGGATTTGGAAAACCAGTTTCCAACAGAAATTCATTTTTCACCAACACTGTCTGATTTTGCTGGCATTGATTCCTGGTCTTTATTTTTAATTTTGAAGTTAAATTCAGAATTCAAAATAATATTATGAAATATACAATAAATTGGATTCAATAAATGAAATAATTTTTATCAATAATTAAATAAATGCAAAAAATTGCTTAATGTGTTATTTTTCTGAGTTTTCATAACTTTCAATTGTCAGGTGGCACACATAGATATTGTTCAAAGTGGGGAAAATTTCACACAAATTATTAATTTTGTATGTAGAACAAAAGTAGCTTAGGGACAAAGCATTTGTAAACGAAAAAAAAAAATGATGGGGCGTATGATGCACCCTAATATATATATATATATATATTTGTAAGAATGTAGGTTGATGTCGAAATATAGATCATATTGATATAATTCTCAAATAAGAAGCCAGTGAGTAAATCTTTGCTATACTACTTAATAATGTTCATTTTTCATGCCCCTTCAAGGACATGATATTTGTATTTCAAGCAACTTAAATTTATTGTGTCGAGAATGAAAAATCTATAATATTTGTCCATTTATGTGGTAGAACTACATTTCAAGGATAATAATAATGTAAAGCTTGATTATATGTTTTTCATTCTCAGTGATATTCCACTCGCATGATGCTCTAAATATAGTTAAAATTCATGAAATACACCGCCAGCTCAGTCATTTCCAGCCGAGGACTGCAGTTTCGTGCTTATTAGCACTCATCAGCGCGGCATAGGAAAATGACTTTCCTATGTTGGGCTGATGAGTGCTAATAAGCACGGAACTGCAGTCCTCGGCTGGAAATGACTGAGCTGACGGTGTATTTCATGTATTTCTGCTTTAGCCCTGGCTATTGGGCAGTAATTTACTGAAAATACCATGCCTTGCCTTCATTCTTCGAGTTGAAGCGAACCATTGCTTCGGTCACTCGTCTGGTCTGCGCTAATTCTATATTAGCTACCAGTTTGTTCGGCACTCTTGGCTTCCTTAATTGGTTTTCCATCTCCAGCTCAGTCACTTTCCTATGCCGGGCTGATGAGTGCTAATAAGCACGAAACTGTGGTCCTCGGCTGGAAATGACTGAGCTGGCGGTGTATTTCATGTATTTCTGCTTTAGCCCTGGCTATTGGGCGGTAATTTACTGAATAGTTTAAATTGTTTTCATAAGTTCAGAATATTTTTTTCAAAGAAGTAAGTTACTTAATGTTAAGTATTTTCTTCCTGATTTCTCAAACATTAAATTATAATTGTAGAAATTATAACAACACTGGTTTAAAAACTATGAATCTTCTATAATTTGTTTATCAATCAAAATATTAACCAAATTCTAGTTCCTCATGAAATTCATCCAAAATCTTTCGCTAGCTTTCTTAATACATAAGAGGAACCCAAATATGCCAAGTTTCATCCCCAGTCTCCCAAATAGAAAAATGCACAACAAGTTTTAGGTTGAAATTCCATGCAATAGAATTAACTTGCATAAAATAATTACTGATGAAGATAAAATGTATGTTACTCTAATGATGTATTAAAAGTTGGAATAATTGAACCAGAACTTAATTCAATGCATTTTGTTTCCGTATGTTATGCTTAGTGATGCAAATCATCTAGCCTCATTAGAGAATGTATCTGACTGAAGCCCTGACCCAAAAGAGAAGTTCCCTGATTGAAATGTCCATCTTGAAAGGATAAAAAGGTCCAAGTTGGATTATTTGAAAGCTAAACGATTTGGGAGTACCTAATGCATATCTAAGACATTTGGTCTAAAATGGGAAAAACTTGCATACTTGTAATGGAATTTGTAAGAAATCTTCGTATCCTTTAGCATAACTTGACAAAGCATCATCAGGGTCTTGAGTCTGTGGGAGGAAAAAAAAAATTCACATTATTTGTCAATCAAAAGTGCAATGTAATCTTATCTGGCTGAAATTTTATATTGGTTATTCTTAAAGCAACATAAAATTTTGTCACTGTAAAAATAATTGATAACAAAATCAATCAAATATGAGAACAAAGCCCAACAACTTTACATGGACACTTTTATAAAACCAATCCAGCTTTTTGTCACACAAAACAAATTTTCACATTTCTGTTTTTAAAAATGGTTCTTTCTTCCTTTTTTTAAAGGTAGGAAAAACCAATTTTAGAGAAATGAATTTATGTAATCAAAAGTAAGCTATCTAAAACTCTTATCTAATTTTAATTAAAGGAACAGAAGAATGCCATACATGAAACTTATAATATATATTTATATATACATATATATACATACATACAGTCAGACCTCCCCTAAAGGACACTTTCCCTGATAGCGGACACTCCCCGTTAGCGAACAGTTTCTGAATCCCCAGACACTCCAGATAGACATATAATGTATTTCACTCCTTGTTAGCAGGCACTCCCATTAGCAGTCAATAAATCAGCTGCATTTCCAGGGTTCGTACTTAGTTTTAGAAATAAAACGAAGGAGTAAAATGAGATTTCGAAGGAGTACTAATGGGCTGTCCTTAAATGATGTCGCACTTTTTTTTTCAACATGTTAGACCCCCTTCCCCTTTGTCATAAAGTGTAACTTTACCTTACTCCTCCTCTTGTCACATATTATATTTTCTAAAAACATTGTTACAACAACTACATGATGTTACTTTTCGTCACCCTCTCTCTTCCCCTTGTCACATTTTCATGAACCCGTCTCCCCCTCAAGGCATGACATCACTTGTGGATGATTCATTTTACAATATAATAACTGTGATTTGCTAAACAATTGTTTTTTTCTTTTTTAACACAATCACTTAATATAGTACATCTACTTATGTATTTTTAAATATTTTAATAATTATTAGGCAAAATGACTTTTGCATCTGAGAGTGGGGAGGAGGGAAAAGTATTAAAACATAAAACTTGGGAAAAAAAATAGCCAAACACAATTTAAGCATGTTTTAATTCACGTATGAAATGTTTTAGTCTTCTAATAAAACTTTCACCTTCAACTTTTATGACTTAACTATGATCAATTTGTAAATCACATCTTTATGAAAAAAAATACACAAAATTACTACATTAAAATCGCCCTTTTTGCTCTCGTGACAAAGTTAAGTTGTCAACCAAATTATTTGAAGCTACTGTCATAGATGAAGACTATGTAGTCTTGAACTAAGAAAGGAGTTTTGAAGGAGTTCAAACCCAAATGAAGGAGTTTGAAGGGCCCTTCAAAAAAGAATTCCTAAATGAAGGAGTATTGGAGGAGTTTTGAAAGAGCGTACGAACCCTGGTTTCGTTTTATTTTTCTGTGTCTGGTAAAATTTTGCTGAGCCCTGCTTTTGCAACAAGCATTTTGTCTACTCCTTTAGGATGTTCTGGGGCTAACCAGTACCAATAAGAGGATTAACACCCCTTTTGCTCAGAAAACAAGAGCCATTCAAGTTGAATGAACTTTTAAGTCAAAGCTTATGAAAGCTTTGTTTTCATTTTATGCATGAAATTGAGTGTTGGCGCCATGTCCTTTCCCTCCAGACGCTGCTGAGAAATCGGCACAGTATTGCCAGATTATGTGAAAAGTAGCGTATTGGGCTACATTTTGCTATGATCAAAAACTTTATCGAGTAGAATTTACGAAATTATCCAATCGCATTTTGGATAAATGATGTAACACATAAAAAATGCCTTTCTATTTTATTTTCCAGAAAATTTCAGCAGAATATTTACTTATTGAGTAAGTACATTTATATAAGCGCTACTTATTAATTCATGAATTATACTGTATGTGTAGTGTGTAGGCTTAGAATACAAAATTAAAATGTCATTGTAAATTAAAACTCCCCAATAGCGGACATAAACTTCAGTCCAAACGGTGTCTGCTATTAGGAGGTTTGACTATATATATAAGCTTGGAACTTTCAATGTGAATAATTCAATTTGAATTTTTTAACAAGACATAAAATAAGAACAAGAAATTTCATTTGAAAAAAGAAAAACTAAATTCCAAAACAATAAAAATGAGAAAAAAAAAACAAACAAAATATTAGTTCACTAGTTGTACTTACAGTCCATAAATGATCCATGTATTGATGATAGTGCCTGATGTTGCTATGTTTATTGCTACCACAAATTACCACTTGAATATCAAGCTGTAAACAAGGAACATATCAAATTGTTTAAAAACTAAGGTATTGAAAACAAAAGTCATAAAAATATGCAGCAGTTACATTTAGTTATATAAATATATTCGTAAGTGTATGTATAACGTGAAACCTGTAATAATGGAACACCATAAAACAGACATTATCACTGATACTATCTCTCAAAATAAGAACCTCTTGTATTAACTTTCAATTAACGGACATTCTAGATCAGGGTTTTCCAAACTTTTGAGATTCATCCCTTCTATAATTTGTAACACTAAAGCAACCCTTTGTCAAAAAAAAAAAAAAAAAACCTTGATAGTTAAAATATGCTTATTTTTTATTTCTCCTTTTAAACTACAAACAAAATAAGAAAAATAAAACCAATGGAATAAAATGTTTACCAATGGGACCCAATGTATAGCTATTTCAAGGCCACAATAGAGCTTCTTCATCAGTGCAAAAAAACTCGGCACACAGCAAGAAAGTTGAACGAGAACTGAAAGTCACCACATGTGTGTATTTATACCAAATGGATCATCCAATAGGTGCTCTCAAGCACCGTCTGAAAGAGCATGAAAATTACGGAAAACATAAAAAACTTGCTCTTCCAACACTCACCATTGTTAGACTTCTGGCCACTGTTTTGATTTTTCTCCTGCCAGAATTATTTGTGAAAGGTTTTTGATCTATGACCTCTATTAATTTATAAGCTTACTATATTTGGAAAAATTCTCTTCTCTAGCCAGATTTTCCCAGCTCACCATTTTTTTCTGATATTTGGAAGCAACTTTTGTTGTTTCGGGTTGTTCGTTTTCTCTCACTCTTGTTGTTTCCTGGCTTTGACTATTGTTGTGAAATCCTACTGGTTGACACATATGGTATAAATAATAGTGTCCACGTTTTGATGCTCAGTCCTCCCATGACTCAGTCCTGACCCTATGTGCGCTGAGTTTTTCGCACTCATGAAGAGGCTCCATTGTAGCATTAAAATAGCTATATGCTGTATATTCCCAAAATTTTGTGCTTCATTGATATTAATGTTGAGGAAATAAGAACAAGAGATTTAAACAGCAGAACAGAGATACCACTCTCACATTTAAGCTTTCAGTGGCTATCAGTAATTTGCGAGAAATTCTTCTTAGAACATTTGAAAATCACATCTTGATGAAAAATATAAATATACGAAATTACTACATCAAAAACTTCCTTATACCTTTTCCCTTGTAACGATGTTAAGTTGTCGATTGAAGTATTTTATGTTACTGTCAGAGGAAAATTATGTAGCCTTGAACTAAAAAAGAAGGAGTTTTGAAGGAGTTAGAACTAAAATGAAGGAGTTTGAAGGGCCTTTCAAAAAATTTCCTGACTGAAGGAGTATTGGAGGAGTTTTGAAGGAGCGTACGAACCTTGTGCCAATATGTAAAAGGCAATATACATATTTTAGGATTATCTTTGTTAAAACTTGACACCCTTGTGCCTCGCAAAAAATAAATATATTTTTGGTTTTCCCACAACATACCCATTGAATAAAAACTTACCGTATTTTCCTGCATATTATCCGCGAGCGGCCTATAATTCGTAGGTCCTGAAATCGGCCTGAAGGAAAAAAAAAGCTTCGCATAATCCGCAGCGGCATTTAATCCACAGATAATACGATGTAAAAATAATAAAGTTTGAATTTAACATACCATTTGAGCAACTAAACTAAAAATGTGAAAAAGTAATTACTTTGAAGACAAATCAAAATTAATCTGAAATATAATCTAAAATGTAATGATATCTTCTTGAAATCTTGATTATAGTACGCTAATTACTTGAAAAACAAAGAGTCAAGACAAAGGAGCAAACGGTCTAATCTTGTGCAAATGATACCTATTTCACTGTAACCCTGCTTATTTTACATGACCTGAATCGCCAAGAGGAACATTCAAGAAACTTAAAATAACCAACATACAGGCAGGCAGCGAGGAAGAACAAGCATGCTTCGTAAAATAAAAAGCATTCAGTCTGCGTACGGTCTCGATCGGTGGATCCTACTCAGGAACCGCGTTAAGCATTCGCCAATGCGCCAAATACGATAAAATCGTAAAATCGGCGAACAAAATTCGAATTTGGCGAATTTATTGGGGAACAGAAAATTCTCTAAAATATACACAGAGGAAAAAAAAACTCCCTTCAGAAGTCAACCTAGATAAAAATTAAGTCCGTTCACAAAATTTGGACCTCTAAAAACGGACCCGTCACAAAATTCCGACCCCTAAACGAACCTTTCGCAAAACTCCCAGACTAGCAATCACTGAAAGTTGTTTTATCCTCGGAACACTCCGAGCAGATTGAAGTGCGCGCACGCGCGTTAGCATCGGATCGGAGCGTTACCGTCCATCGGATCGGAGGAAGGATGACGTTTGCCTCTCGCCTCTTTGCGTCACTGTACTTGAGCCTCTCGCTGATTGGATATCGAGTGCGCAGCTTGGCTACCGAGTACCGAAAGTGTTGGCTGATGCCTTGTTGAATGGCGCGTTTGTTTCATTGTGTTCGATGTCTGAAACATCGGAGTAAGATAGGAATGCAGTCTTTACTTCGTTAAAAGCTTTTATTTCTACTCTTAAATTTATTGAAGAATGATAAATATCACTTGAAGTTGTTTTTAGCCATTTTTTCCTTTGAAAAATTACATATGATTTGAAAAAACTACTTAATTTGCATTTTTTTCCTCACCAAATTCCTAAAAACGGACAAAAATTCCTGGATATAACCCTGCCCTTATACACAAAAAATTTTCAAAAATTAAGTTATACTTCACTTTCTGATTAAATATTTCTGCAGACAAAAATACATTTAAAATGAGTAAAAGTTAGTCTTTGACTAAAACTTTTGAAATTTGGTCAACACTTTAAAAATTTGGCGATTTTACTTGCGAACGATTTGAAATCCTTAGCGCGATCCCTGCCTACTGTAAAAATCTTCAAATTCAATGAGTTGGTGTTAAGGGGGAAAAAAATCACAGATAAATCCGCGGCTGCATATAATCCCCACTGCATAAACTTTGCCTTTTTAGCAGATAATCCGCGGATTATTATGCAGAAAAATACAATATACGTTCTTGATGTGATATGTTACCTGACATTATATATAATCAATTCTTTTTCCAGAGATCATCATTACACGATATCAGTGACTTTTCATAAAGTAATTTATGAATTTCATTGAAAAATTTTTTGTTTGCAGCAGTCACCCACAGCATACAGAGATTAAATGCCTAATGCTAACCTTATTGATGCTAACCTTAAACATTTTTTTCAAAACAGCTTGATGTGCTCTAGAAAGAACTGGAAATCCTTTCTTATTCGTAGAAAATAATGTGGTTTTAACAAAAACACATTTTATTGGCTCACCAAGCCACCTTTGAATTTCCATATAATTAGGAAGATCTTCACTCAATTCTAAAGCTAAGCAAACTTTCCTGTCAGTATTACATACTGATCTGAAAGTATTCCACCTGAAAATTTTAAACAGAAATTAAAAATTGCAAATGCAATGACAAGATGTTTAAAAATAGTGAAAAAAGCTGAACTATGTACTGGCTTACAATTGTCAAATTAAGAATACATCAAAAGTTACATGATGAATCAAAAAGAAAGAAGATTTTAGAGGCTGCATGCTAAGCAGTCATGTTAGAAATGTTTAACAAAAGACATTTTATTTTGGCTCTCAATAAATAAAATAAATAAAACACACATAAGTAATAACATAACTTAATATTTAATATACAGTAGTACCTCCTGTAAGGGACACCTCCAAATAAGGGACACCTCTATTTAAGGGAAATTTTTTCTGGTCCCAGTCCCTTTGAATTGGGACCTCCATGTATTTGCCTCTGAATAAGGGACACTCTATTTAAGGGACAGTTACAGAGAAAACTTAACAACAATTAATGTATAAATGTATCATGCAAAGTATTGAATTTAACGGAATTTTAGAATATAAAATTCAACTAATGAAAGAGTGACACAAACGTTTACAAATATGGATGCATTGTGAAATTATTGCTAAAATTTGCACGTATGTTTTCTCCTCTTAGCATTTTTTTCAAGTAGGCTTAAAACCGAAGGATAATTAACCGCCCATGAGTAGCTTCGCGTAAAAAACTTGAAATATGAACAATGATTGAAATTTATATCATATTAAATTTTAAATTGCATGAAATCGAACAAGTCCACGTACATTCATGTCCACAGTCATGGAATTACTTCAAAATAATTCATATTTGTTACAAAACTATACTATTGCTTTTTTTCAAATAAAAGTTTATTTTATTAAAAGAACAACATTTGAAATTCAATTACTTTTGATTTTCATTCAGTGTAATTCATTTTTAGCATTTTATCGTAAATACTAATACAGTATAAAATTATACTGAGTTAATATATTGCATGCATCATTTCATATACCTCCGAAGAAAGGACACCTCTATTTAAGGGACGAAATTTCTGGTCCCCTCAGTATCCCTTATTGGGAGGTTCAACTGTATATTAATCTAATATAGTATTAATTTAGCAGCTTCAATTGCAGGGGTGCCCCCCTAAGGGCTAGGGTGCACCCCCCTCAATATCTTGGAGACTCCTTGGAGTCTCCAAGGACTCCTTGGAGACAATTTAACAGGGAAGATCCCCCTCTAACTTAATGAGCTTAAAAAACTAATATTAAATGTAAACATTTTAAAATTTCAAAGGAATCTTAGTATCCTTCCAGTTGAAAAAAAAAAAGCAATTCTGTCTCTCTTTTACACCTGCTAATCTCTTCAATTCAAAAACAGGAAGATTTGGTGAGAAAATTAGAAGATTTTTGCACTTAACAAAGATTTCATAGAACCAACACAGTTGTACTTAAAACAGGTTTAAATAAATAAATTATTTACATTGATTATTTAAACAGGCAAAAGTATCATGGTTTTATAAAGGAATCATTTTGTATTCAAGGAATCCTCAATCTTTTAGTTCAGAGGATTTTAAGAAATAAAATATTGCTTTAGGTATCCATGATTTTTTTTTTTTCGCATATGATGGTATTTCAACTTTCAGAAGAACATTTTTATCATAATCTGAGATGTTATAAACAGGCATGAAAGTGCCAGTTTGAAAAAAAAAAAAGGAAAAAAGCTGAACACCAAATGGATTGAAAATCACCATAATAAGAGCAAGCAGTTAATCAGGATGTTACTTAATGCATTAAAAATACTTTAAATGCACAACACAAATTAATGATAAACTGAAAACTACCAATTATTTAAAAACAAAAAAATAAAGGGGAAAAATAAAGAAATCACTAAAAAATATTAAATTGAGAAGATTAAAGATAGAATATGCTAAAATAGCTTGAAACACTCAAAAGAAAAGAAAAAAAATAGTAGGATTCAAAAGGATTAAATTCATGGCATGTCATTTTTGATGATCCATGTGTTCGATACTGGCAGGTTGATAAAACAAATTTATTTTTCACTTATATGTCTTTGAAGTAATGATAATTCATTTTAACTACAACAAGTTTTATTTCAAGCAACCTCCATCTACATTTTCGGGCACGACTTCTGAGCAAGTTTATATGGAATGGCCCTAATAGCAGAATTGTTTCGTCTACTAAACATATTACATTTAAAATTTTATTCAAAAATTCAATTAATGATTAAAATTATAATCAAACCTAAATTAATATTTATCCGGCAATATTAAAACATTTGTTTCAGTATTACTTTGTTATGCATGGAAAAAGTTATAACTTTTAATTTGAATGAAAATAATGTACAGGGTTCATACTCATTTTTAAAAGTGAAAATTAAGGACTTTTTATGGACTCTTGAAAATTTTAAAGGACTTATCTAAAATAATTTAATACATATTATATACATATACACAAATGCATGATTGTTCCCAAAATGCAGGGAGAGGAACAACTGACTGTGATGCTCCATTATCAGTGAAGTCTATTTTAAAATTTCATACATTATCGGGATGAGAGTGGTCAGAGAGCAAAAAGTAGGAAATCAGAAAAAAAAAAGCTTTTAAATCATGCAGAGAAGGGACAAGATGAAAATAGTCCCTGGAGTACATGACAATCCAAAGTTCCAAAAAAGGATAATTTACCAGTTTCAAAGGTACAGTAGAATACCTTTATAACGCCGACCTGTATAACGCAATTCTCTATAAATCAATCGCACAACTTTTCAGAAGTAAACAATAAGTTTTGAAGTTAAAAAAAACCTTCTGTTTTGCCTTGCAAACATAAAAATTGTTAGGAAAATTAAATTTTGAATCAGTTTTTCCATCTTTTCATCTTAATTCAAAGCTTTTAAATGAAAATTAGCATTCACAGTAAAATGAAAATACCAGATGGTTCTTGAAAATGCAGCTGTTATGCAAATCGTGAAGCTAGCAGAAGTGTAGGATATTTCACTTTCTTGTAATAAAGAAACATATTTATTTGTGAATGACTCATTGTATAATTAGTGCTTTAATACTCACTACAGATAAAATTCATTCAGAAGTACTAATGTATAGATATATTTTGAATGTTAGTTTAAAAATTTGTGAGATGACCTATATAACGCCAAAACCTGTATAACGCAAAAACTCTGGTCCCAAGGTGTGCGTTATAATGGTCTTCTACTGTAATACAAAAGATTTTTCCTGTTAAATATGTCTGAAATAATTGTGTAGCAATTAATACAATATGTGGCACATATTGTTCCTAAAGTACAGCATTCATTTTTCAAATTTCAGTTATAAAAAATATCAGGAAAATGGGATAACTGTCGAAAGTTATTTGTATATTGTCATTATTTTTTTAGTTTTTTTAGCATACATTATTAGACTGAGAGGCAAATAGAAGGAAAAGAAATAAAATCTCTTTTCTTCAATATATTTAAACTATGGTTTTGTTATTATTGCTATTCATTTGCTATTGTTAATAACATCCCATTTCGTACAAATTAGTTGCATTGCGCCATTTCTTGCAAGTTTATTTTTATAGAGATTTAAATTTTGAAAGAGAGGCAGCAATTCTGAGTCCCGGAAAAAAGGGAGGGAGCCAGAGTTCAATTTTGGCTGTATCACTCAACTGTATAAATTTTTTATACTCTTTAGAGAAAAATATCTAATTTTTGAAAAATACTTCATAATACTATTTCAGGATCAAAAGAACTTGAAGTTGCTTCATTTGATCATGAAAGTCCAAAACATTTTACAGGTTGTAAAGTCTAAACCATTAGAGATTTACCAAATATTTTGGAATGCTTTCATACAATCCGAGACTGGGAGTTGCACCACATTTTTTTTGACTGACTTATGGATCTTTTCTATAATAAATTTAAGAAATAAAAATAATGAATAAAATAAGCAGAAATAAAGTAGCATATGGTGAAAAAAACTTCCAATATTAAAAATGATTGAAATATTTGCAGGATGCAAAAATATTGAAATCTCAAAACAAGGCATGCAATTTTCGGAGAAACACGTGTTTGACATTGTTGGCAAGTTTCCCAAACATACGTTTTCGGCAGATATTGCGGAAGATGAAGATTTGTGTGTGTGTGTGTGGGGGGGGGATGTAAAAAATAAAACAGGGATCAAACTTGATATAATTAAAAAAAAATTAAGGACATTTTCAGAAAATTAAGAACTTTTTAAGGATTTTAATTTTGCTTGATGAAATTAAGGGTTTCTTAAGGAAGTACGAACCCTGATGTAGAAATACAGCAAAACCTCAATAAGTAGTCAACTGGATTAGTGGTTACTTTATTTAAGTCGTCGCTTTTCTGTAGTGCCGACAAGGTCTCATTCACAGCAAGGTAAAATGATCCTTCTTTACTGGCCACCAAATTTTACCCGGGTTAACTAGTCACTCAAAAATTGTTTTCTAAAATTCTCTTTTCTTATTGGATCTTAGAAAATCGCGTCGGGCAGTTGAAATGCTATGTGATAGTCATTTTTCTTTGAAATTTCGCTCCTTGCTTCTGGTCATTCAAAGTATATTTCTTGCTGCAGTATTGAACATCTCTTCAAGGTACAACAGATGCAGAATTTAAAGCTTCAAGTATGTTAGAAGAGGGAGTTATTTTCAGTAACCAACAACTTCATCAATCAACATTGATGGATTGTTTTAAAAGAAAATCAAACACGGTAACTATAATATTGAATGTTCTTTTTTTCCTTTCTTAATTTCCCACTCCACATAAATAGTCACTCTGCCCGAGGGGGAAAATTTTTTTGGTCCCTTGAGTGACAAGTTGATGAGGTTTTACTGTATGTTGGTTTGACTCTTCGAGATGATTGTTAAACTCTTGAATGCAAAAATTGCTAATTATTGCAATGCTGCAAAGTGACTATTTCAAAGCATAGAACATATATTAACTATCATTTTTATGAACAGCATTTTAAAACATATATGAAGCAAAACGTTCTACACAGCATACCATTCCCAAGTGTCAACCTTGGATTCTACTTCAAGTGACTCTGCATCAGCATCGCCAACACCATTGCACAGAGAATTAATAAATATTTTTGATTCATCTTCAGCAGCCTTCATTGGAACATGTATCCACACATTATAGGTAGGCTATGTAAAAAATATGTATCTAGTCAATTATATTTAAAAAAAAAGTAAATATGAAATTGTAATAATCTTCTAATTAAAATTTTCAATTAAATTTCCTTAAAAAATATCAAACCCCCACAAATTTACAAAATTACTAAATATAATTACTTTCAAGTTGATTTGAAAATGGGAAAATTTCATTTCAAAGTAAATAATTACGTCTCATTAAAAACACAAAGAGATATGGACAAAAAATTTAAACAAAAAATTCATCAAGAACTGAACACTTTTCTATACTCCAACATTAATTTTGTGAAATTAGTTTACAGTTCCAAAATATCAACACTTTTTCCCTTGCTTAAAAAAATTTCAATATTTATGACTTAAATTGAATTTCATTTTCAGTATATATCTGTAACGTAAACCTTCTTTAATTTCTGCAGTTTCAAAAGCATTATGTAAGTTCCAAATGAACAAACTAGTTTGAATCTTTGATTGGCAAATTTCCAATAACTTCAATTGATAATGTTTGGCTTTTGGAGAAAAGAAGTCCAACCATCCAGTGCTGTAGTTGGAAAAACTTATGAGAACTTACATTTTTATACAATAGATGTCACGGTTGACAGGATTATGTAGCCAACTATATGAGGCATTCAGAATATGCAGAGGGAGGAACTCAATAGAAGATGGTTTTTGGGGGGGGGGGGGGGAAATGCATTTGAAACTTTTTTGGTAGGGTTAGTAACTATGTTCCATGCACATCTTCATATACATAATTGTCAAAACTGATTGAAAAATACTTCTGAGGTTACCAACAATTTAAATTATCATCCGCTTTGAAATTCTTTTATTAAAAGAGATAATGGGTGTAGTTTTCCTTTTTAAAAAAGTTTGTCTCTCCTTTCTTGCCAGTTTTATTAGTTTTAATAGGACACTATAGATAGGCAAAATTCTGTTTCATTGATGTACGTTAGTTCTAAAATTACTTTTAGTAAACATATCTAAACATTTTTTTGAAATTTTCAGAATTTAATTCAATAATACATGTTGTTGTCAATGTGAAAAGATTATATTTAATGCTGGTGTAAATTAAAAATTTATCTTCATGCTTGCTGATCGTATGCAATTCAAATTCACTTCTATTTTCGCAAAAAGTAGTAAATTAAGTCGGTTGTACATCATACGCAAAGTTTATTTATTGCAATCAAGATGATATACATTAACAATATTTTCTGATAATGGCGATGATACTTTTTAACATTATTTTCTGGCAATGTTGATGCACTGAGAACAACATTATATTGATTATAATTTTTAAAAGGAAATCTTTAGAAATTTTAAAACACTTGATAAGTTGTTAATTTCATGGTTTTGTGAACAGAATGGGAACTTAACTTAGGTTGGTTGGTTCTATTAGATTTAACGGCGCAAGAGCCTGAATAGGTTATACTGCGCCAAACTTTGGAAACCTAACTTTGGAAATAGAATTCTGTATAAGTTATAAACCTTTCTCTCTCATGTATACCTACTTTAGAGCCATACTAACGCGTCCAAAAACGGTTTATTTCTAGGTTATTACTGCATTGCATGTAAAATCCTATTCTGCAATAAGCCATAATGTAATTTTGTTTTAAAAAAAACAAACAAAATTCTTTCTTTTTATCTTCCAACATTTTAAGATCACAAGTCTCAACCTTCAAATATTGTAAACAAACATTTTATGCTCTCCTGAAAAGTAGCGAAAATTTTAATCAGGTGTGACCTTAATTGGTTTCTAAGCCTAGATAGGAAGTGATTGATAGCAAAAATTCTCTTTCAGATATCACAGCTGATTTCATTTTGGTATTGGGTTTCAGATCCCATGTAAAGAACTTTTTAACGCTTTCGAATCTATGCTGATTGATTTCAAAGAAATCATAAGGATAGTCTCTCATCCCACAAAACATGTAGTTGGTTTTCAGTTTTTACTAAAATTCAATATATTAGCTATGTCTAGAGATGAAAACAGTCGTAAAAAACCGTGAAATTTTGGTAAAAAACGGAAAAGAACCATTTTTATTTCGCTCCAGAAAGGTTTATTTCTGCTCCAGAAAAACTGAAAAAATGAATTTTTTCAATTATTCAGGTTTTAATTGAAATTTTCAGCAAAAAGTAATTAAGAAATTTCTCATAATTAAATTCTGATGCAATTTCCTCCCTCCACTCCCTCCTTGTATGTTAAAATACTGTCTAACTTTGATAATGCAAGTTGTTGTATGATAATATAATTTGCATATAGATCAAAAAACATTTAATACTTTTTGCAACAAAAACTAAATCAATATTCTTAGTGAAGAATTTATTTTCTTTCTTCACAAGCATAATTTTAAGGATAGAACTATGTTTATGCCGACTGTGTGAACCAAACGTACAGGGTGCAACAAAAAAAAAAAACCTGGGCAAGCAATTTCCCATGTAACTTTAATAAAAATAAAATAAACAAAATGGAAAAAATAATGATATGAGATGACTTTTAGCAATCAATAAATTAATTGGTTTCAAACTGGCCCCCTTTTCAAATAATACGGATGCGCAACTGCTTATTGAAATTTTTATTCAAGCAACAGTAGAATATCTTAGTGTCATTCATGGGATTAGCTGTCTTACTGTTGCTCTAAGGCAACAACATTATTCACTAAGAGATCAACAATGCCCAACTCAAAGTCGTGCTTTAATTATAAATTAGATCAACAATAATCAACTCAAAGCAGAATTTTTAACTATAAATTATTTTCCTTACACAATTTATAATGAATCAAGATTATGGAAATTGGTTACAAAAAATGTCAGTACCTCATGCTAGTAAAAAAATAAAAAGCTTTAAATACTTTTTTACAGTTAGTATTAAAATAAAAATACCTGATGTCCACCAGATCCCAAAATTTTAGAATATACATGACGAGCTAGGTTGACACAATTTGAATCTCTGAGAGAAATTACTATTGCCGGCAAGCAAAGATGTGCAGCATAGTTCATTTCTTGTTCCAAAGCCTATTCAAAAAAAAAAAAAAAGAGATGTGAAATTTAAAGCAAGAGTTATGCAATAAAGCATAAGAAAGCTATCTTTTGATGCTAAATTAGAATAAAAGTTAAGGAACAAAATAGTTTGAAACTTCCTCCCCCCCCCCTCAAGGAAAGCATAACATGGTTTTCTGGTTTTACAACAAGAAACGGATACTTGAATGTTTACCAGTCAATAATAAAAATCAATACAACTTAGACACAATATAATGTTAGTTTAAGTAGTTTAAAATAATTTAATTACCTTTCAGCACTTAAATATCCAGATTGGATGAGTTACTTCAAATTTAAATTAGCTATAAAAAAAAAGTTTGTTGTAGGCTTTAGTTAAGCATTTACCAAAGTGAAACACCGTGACAGGGGGAGATGAAGCACGTTGGACTGGTTTTCTGCTTTTCACATTGTATCTCATCAAAAAATTAAAGAGGCTTTTTGATTTTCACCAATAAGTTTCACTAAACATTTTTCATTGTCTCTTTTTTTTAATTTTAGAATTGATTTACTTTTTTTGTATTAATTTTTTAATGGACCCTTGCAAAGTGGACCAACGTGTCCCATGAGGGGATATGTTGGTCCACCTCGTGGGCATGTTAAACCACATTATGCAAACTTCTGTTTTAATTTTATTGATAAATATTATCCAATACTTCAGCTAACTTATTTTCTCATGTGTATAGAATAAAAAACAAAACAATTTTTTGTAACAAAATTATGATACAATAAATAATTTTTTGTGGTGTTGCTTTAAAAAATGACTGCACTAAGGGTAACAACTCAAGCCACCATTTTGGATTCCAGTTTTCGTTTCATAACACAAAAACTATTAACTTTCGGGCAAACTCTTCTCTTATGAATTAAAAAGCAATAAATTGACCAAAACATTTCTTTTTTTTTTTTTAGCTGTTGTAGAAGCAGAGATTAACGTTCATCCAGAGTCTAAGTCAAGATGAAAAGTGATATGTAAGCATTTTGTAGAGACCAGAAAATTAAAAAAAGCTGGGAAAGTAGTCACTTTTTCAAAAATTCATGGATGTTGAAATTAAATAGCTGTGCACGTCTTACAGCTAGAATAAAAACACCTCTTTAAAGGTAATTTCATGCTTTTTAAAGTAATTCTTTAAAGGATGGTTTCACCTGCAAATAAATAGTTTTTGCAATATGAAACAAAAACTGAAAAACATGCACCTAGAATCCAAGATAGCAGCGTAAATTCCCCCTACGTCAGGCTATATTTTGACAAACCACACGACAAAAACATATTCACCCTATCCTAATTTTGTATAAAAAGTGTGTTTGGTTCAAAAAATAAATGGAGGTAGAAAGTTGCAGAGGAATCTTGTACATACAGGTCAGTGACACGTTTGCTGGTCCCATTTTTCAACAAACGCCGATTTTAATGTTTCAAAGAAAAATTTTACGATTTGCTGTGGCGTCATTTGAAAGCTTGGGGGTGGACTAGTTTCTGGTAGATTTGACCGATTGTAGCTCAAATGAGAGATTTTGAAAATACTGTTAGAAGATTTAGGCGCAAATTCAACTTCAAGTACTTTGAATGATTCAAAGCTTTTAGTTTGCTGAAAAATTCCACTATCTCGATGAAAAATAATGTCATTTTAGGGCAGTTCTCAAAAGGTGGGAGCAATCACAGCCTTCAACTTTGAAGCTTTAACACCAAATAACTTTCATTTTAATTAACTGAAAAAATTGGGGGTAAATTCTATTGTATAAAGACAAGAATTGACATAAATTATTAAAAAAAATGCTCTTCAAATACCCTTTAAAAAAATTTCTTCACTAAAAAGCACAATTTTGGACATTCAAAACGTTAACTGAGCAAATGTACCATCAAAAAAAAAATAAAAATTTTAAATTGTTTTCATACGTTAAAAAAAAAAAAAATCAAGGGTATGAATCTCAAACTGAAACTTTTTGATAATATTTTCCACAAATTACAAAAGTTCGGACATATTATTTATTTTGTAAATGATTTTAGAAAGCAGGGAAGTTGGAAGTTTGATGTATGTCCAAAAGTTACGATCTGGACAATGCTATTATTTGAGAACTAAATATATGATTTATATGTTTTAAAGGTATTTTTCGATCCTCAAAATCAATTTTTAATTATTTTAAAAACTTTTCATATGTATTTATGCAGTATCTTGGAAGCAAAATCATTTTTCTTAAACCTTTAAGTGAGATGTCCAAATTGTGTTACGATCTAGACGCTGATAATTCTGCCCATTTATTCATAATTATAAATGACCTTCTGTCTTGTAACCTTGATAAAAAAGGCTATTATGATGTTAATTTCTTTAATCCAATGGTATTTTGCACAATTAATAAGTTATGCATTGAACATTACATAAATAGCATTAGAAACACAAGTTTCGATCATAACGAATGCATTTAAGTAAACAAAACTGTGGCAGCTCATAACTGGACAGCAGAGCCACAGAACATATGACTTCTGACAGAAGAAAATTCCTTAGTCTGAGAAAATATGCATCTGAAGTTGAAGTGGCTAATTCCGAAAGGAGTCAGTGGGATTGGAAATATTTCATTTTGCATACATGAAGAAAACGAAGGAAGAAACATTACCATTCAAGATGTTTTATTTGTCCCAGAGCTAGGAGGAAATTTACTGTCTATTGGAAGAATAGAAGAGAAAGGCTTTAAAGTGGAATTTGCAGACGGCAAAGCCAAAATAATCGACAGCGAGGGAAAAATATTCCTGTCAGCCAAGAAAAAAGGAAGACTTTACATCATTGAAGAACAGATAGAAACTGCCTGTATGACTAGAACTAAAAATACTGAACTGTTGCACCAAAGGCTCGGTCACCCACACTACAGTGCCATCAAAAATTTGGATCCTCTTGAAGACAAAGAATCGGCAAATACACCTTGCACCGTCTGTATTCAAGGGAAAATGAAGCGGAAAAAGTTTCCAAAGTCTGCCAGCACACGAGCCAAGGATCTCCTTGAAATAATACACTCAGATGTTGTTGGCAAGATTTCCCCTTCGTCTCTTGGAGGTTCAAGCTATTTTGTCACATTTACAGATGACTACTCACATTATACTACGTTATATACTATGAAGGCCAAAGCAGAAGTATTGGAAAAATTTGACGAGTACCGCCGCACAGTTGAAAACATCCACACAGGGTTCATACTCTATTTGGATGAAAAAATTCCATGACTTTTCCAAGACTTTTTCATGACTTCATAAAAATTTTCATGACCTTGTTACATGAAGAGAATAGTACTATTTAATATCAAACCTGCCATTTTTTGAAAATGAGCTTTAGCAAAACTTCCACGTTAATGCCACTATCTCATCCAAGCATTTAATAATTGAAAAACAATCAGTGTACACCTAAAAAACTAAACTTTGTATATGTCTTCTTCATATAAATTTAAGTAAAGTAAAAATACAGTGAATCAAATACAATGATGCTTAAATGTATAGTTTTTTTTATATGTATTTTTTTTTTTTTTTTTATTTTATAAATAGGCAAAATGATAATGAATGGGACAAAAGTTGAATGAGTTATTACTAAATTTCAATAAATTCGGTTTAAAAGGCTTTTAGTGTCAACAGTACATTTAATCATCTGAATAACTTGACAGTACTTGGGCTCTTCAAAGTAAAGAAACATTCTTTACTAAATTCATGTTTCTAAACCAGATATTTATTTAAAAAACACATTCAGCAGTGAATATATCTCCTGATTCAAATCTACTTGTTTACTTATTTGCACATTTCAAAAGCAAAAAAATTAATAGGTTCAGAAATTCTGGAATATAGTGTTTGATTCTTGACACGGAACATAGCAGTGGGTCGCATGAATCAGTGTTGAGAGCCATATGTTGGGCACTACTGTTTTATGGTATTAGAATTCCACTGTTTATGCATTCTATCATCTGACTCATGTCTTTATTTTTTTAAACCTTCGACAAATTAAGATAAATTTAAAAATAAATTTTATACAAGTTATGGAAACGAACTCAGATGCAATTGAATTGCGTTTTTTGAGTCCGTGTGTCAAAAATCAAACACGTGCAAGTTCGCTACTACAGAATTTAAAATATAAAAAATGTTGAAAATAATATTACTTCAAAATGGGTGATGTCCAAGCAGTAAAATCGCATTGCAAAAAAAAAAAAAAAAGTGTGGCAGCTACAGAATGGATGCAATGAGATTTCAAAATTCAGATTTATCGGGATCGTTCAATTTTCCAGTTTTAATAGTTTTTATGTGCAACACTGTTGAATCACTCAAAATGTCTAATGCTCTTTAAGCAACTGCTAATATATCTTCGCCCAGGACATTTTTCCATGACTCTAAATAAATTTCCATGACTTTGACTGAAAATTTCAATTTTCCATGACATTTCCAGGTCTGAAATTTGCTAAATTTTTTTCCGTGACTTTCCAGGATTTCCATGACCCGTACGAACCCTGTCCACAACAAGAAGATCAAGATTCTGAGAAGTGACAATGGGGAGAGTTCAAGAATGCAAGTTTTGACAAGTACCTCACCATGCATAGGATCCAAAGACAACTTACAGTGCCAGAAACACCTCAGCAAAATGGCAAATCGGAGAGATTGAATCAGACGTTAATAAACACAACAAGATGTTTGCTAATTGAATCCGGAGCAGGCCATGAATTTTGGGCCGAAGCAGCAGCTACTGCAGCCTACATAAACAACAAGCGACCATCCTGTGCAATAAAGGGCAAGATCCCCGATGAAGTTTGGTCAAGCGCTGAAAGTAAAGTAGATCACCTCAAGGTATTTGGGTGCAGGGCATGGAGTCATACTCGCACACATTCAAGGAAAAGCAAACTTGACCCAAAGGCTATAGAATACATTTTTGTTGGCTATCCAACTGGAGTCAAAGGCTACAAGCTATATGATTTGAAGAAAAAACAGTTTTTCGTAAGCAGAGATGTGATCTTCGAAGAAAATGTTTTCCCCTTGAAGGTTGAAAATTATAATGATACTGCAGAAGGAGCTATTCTTAGCATTGAAAGCTTAGATGAAAACTGCATGTATACATCTGAAGAAGAAGTTGATCTTTCAAATTTAGGAAACCAAATGCCTTTAAATCATCAAGAATCACAGGATTTATGCACTGAAGCGTGCTCGATTCAACAGATAGAAGACGTCCCAGATGACAAGTGTGAAGATTTAAATGAATCATTTGGAAATATTATTGAAGAAGTGCATGACACACACGATGATGTTATTGCTGAAGCGTCAAATAGCAGTTCGGGCAGTGGAAGCAAGAGGGGAATAGGTGCAAGGCCTGTGAATCTTCCCAAACACCTTTCGGATTACTATCTCTACAATGCCAAAGAGACACTCCATGATGAGAGAGACCCAGTGACAGTCACTGAAGCCATGCAATCCCCTGAAGCAGACATGTGGAGAGAGGCAATGAATGAAGATATTGCAAACCTCACTCAAGCCCAAACATGGGAACTCACCACAAGACCACCAAGCGTGAAGATAATACCGTCCAGGTGGCTGTTTCGCAGAAAAAAGGATGAATCTGGAAAACGAGCAAAATTCAAGGCCAGAGTAATTGCAAAAGGTTGTGTTCAGGTATCTGGCAAGGATTTCCAAGACACCTTTGTGCCTGTCATCAAGCTTAAATCCATTCGACTGTTGCTTGCAATAGCTGCCGAAAAGGATTATGAAGTCCATCAAATGGATATAACAGCTGCATATCTCAATGGCGTTTTAGAAGAGGACCTGTATATGGCACAGCCAGATGGATGCATTGAAAAAGGTAAAGAATACCTTGTCTGCCACCTGAAAAAGAGTATATATGGTCTTCGTCAATCGGGAAGAGTGCGGAATTCTTGTTTGAATGACTTCCTAATCGATTATGGATTAACAAGAGCTAAAGCAGACCCTTGTACCTATTTTTGCCATGAGAGAAACATCATAATTGGAGTCTATGTTGATGACCTCCTAATCATTGGCGGCATAGAAGAAATAAACAAGTTCAAAGGAAAAATTAAAGAAAAGTTCACTGCAAAAGACCTAGGTCCTGCCAGCCAAATATTGTCGATGCAGATTAACAGAGAAGAAGATGGGTCGATCACGCTGGATCAAATTGCTTATGCGTCTGAAATTTTAGACACATTTAAGATGAGTGATGCAAAACCAGCTGCTACACCATTAGATCCAAGCATCAAGTACTGCAAGCCCGATGATCAGCAGGGGGCGGAATCGAAGCAAACGGGGGCCAGCTTCCCTTATCGACAAGCCCTCGGCAGCCTCTTGTACTTGGCTTGCGGCACACGACCTGATCTCGCATATGCAAGTACATGAGTCAATTCAACGAAAGCCGATGGAAGAGCACTGGAGAGGAGTCAAGCATATCTTCAGATACCTCAAGGGTACTAAGCTCCGGAAATTGAAGTTCCAAAGAACCGGAAAAGGATTGCTTGCCTTCTCGGATGCCGACTGGGAAGGGGACAAGACCGACAGGAAATCCTTCAGTGGATAGATACATGCTTTTACTTGCTGGAGGACCAATATCTTGGTCTAGCAAAAAGCACACCATCACTGCTTTGTCCTCCACCGAAGCTGAATATGTGGCCATGTGCCACGTAGCAAAAGAAATCTTGTGGTTCAATAGCTTGGTAAAAGAGGTAGTAAGTAGCCGCTTATTTGCCTCACCTCAAGTTGTGAATGTGGACAATCAGGGAGCAATATTCATTGCGAACAACAGAGTGACTTCAGAAAGAAGTAAGCATATAGATATCAAACACCATTTTCTACGTGACCTGGTTTCCAGTAATATATTGAAGTTTGAGCATATACCCACAAAGGAGAATGTGGCAGATGCCATGACAAAACAAGTTTAAAAAGGAACATTGAGTCATTTGAACTATGTGATGACTTGTTAGGTTTTTTTTATTAATTCTTTTGAAGTCCTGCAACCATGGACAGTTTGTAGCTATGGACATATTTTTTATTTTCTTGAATTTAATTTCTGTTAAAAGTGTATTGAAGTGTTTTTTTTTTTTTTTTTTTTTGTATTGTAGTACCTAGAGTTTGCCATGTCAGTATTTTTTTTTGCTTAATGGTTGTATTTTTAATTAGAAGTTTTATTTTCATTGTGTTGTATCTAGTGTGATAGGCAAGGGAGATTGTTAAAAATATATACCTCTCACACTATATTTATGTTTTTAGTATTTTTCATTTATTGCTGAAACTGATTGGCATCGTGAGTTTTATTATGTATCTTCGTTATACTCAATTGGCAACACTGGTTGGTGGTTGTTCTGTTTTCACCTGCTGTGTGAGTTGTGCACCACGGTATGTTGTAAGATGTCGTAAGTTCTTCAAATATATTTTAATCCACATCTAGACTCGTTTTAGTCTTTCTTTCTTCATTATGCCTTTTGGGAGTTTTTAACACATAAATCCTCTATTTTTCATTGCAAAATTTAAAAATAGATAAAACTTTCATTGGAAAAGTTCAAAAACTGTGAAATTTACATTATGATGATGTCCAAAATCTGTTCCCTACTGGACAACTATGTCCAAAATCTGTTACCTACAGACTGATCATTAAATTTGCTATTTATTAATTTTTATAAATACCTGCTGCCTTTTTATGCTTGCATATAATGTTCTACGTGTACATACTATGCAATAAAAACAAAATTGATGTCAAATTTCAAAAGAAGCTCAGAAGTAACTTTTTGTTCCCACCTTTTGAGAACTACCCTTTACAGGATTTTATATGATTTTCCCATTTGTACTGTTACAAATCCTGTAAATAGTAAATATTGTAGGAACGTAACCTGTAAATAGTTTCCCGTAATGAATATACAACCCCTTTTTCATTCGGCTAAAGTATACGACCCCTATTTTCTTTCTTTTCATTGATAACGGTCAACGCATTTCGAGAAGCGTGTGGAATATTTGAGAAAATTCTTTTCGGTGTATTTAAGCCGTTAGCGATGGATAAACAGTTAGTTTTCGTTTGATATTTCGAACTGAGAAGATTTTTGCTCTGTTTATAGCGAGGCATTTCGCTATGTTGTTTTCGTATTTGGAAGTAAATACGTGTGTAAACGTTGAGTTTACGGTGTTGTGTGATAATTGCTTAATTGCTGATGAATAATTTAGCAGTTGTTGAAGATCTTTCCTGTACATAGTGTAAATAAATTTCCTGTGTTTTTATCAAGAACTGTGTTTTCATTTCAAGAAAGTGGAAGTCTCGCCGGATCCGTTACAATTTGGCGCCCAACGTGGGGCTTCTTCTGGACTTTCTTGGAGTAAGTGTGACTTTGGACATTTTTTTCATAAAGACTGTTTGAATTTATAGACTTTGTTTTTATGGTGATTACTCGCGCAATGGATGACCAATTAAAACAACTTCTGGAAGCAATTAATGCTGTGAAAAGTGACTTGACCGAAAGTTTGGCGGCTAATCAAGACCAATTAAAAAGTGATTTGACTGCAAGTTTTACTGCAAATCAAGAACAATTAAAAAGTGATCTGACTGCAAGTATGTTGGCAAATCAAGACCAGTTAAAAAGCGATTTAACGGTGCTGAAAAAGGACTTAACGTCTAACCAAGAAGAAATTAAAAACGACCTTATTTCGGTAAAGACTGTGATGGAAAATAAATTTAATGACATAGAGCATCGAGTTGATGCAATTGAAGAAAAATTTGATACCGTTGAAAGCCGATTCAATGCTGTAGAAAATAAATTTGAAGATGAAGATAGAAGATTTCATCTACTTAAAGAAGAGATCTTTAAGGACGTGGAAAGGAGATTGGCTACCGCGGAAAGCAGCTCTGTACAGTTTGGCGCTCCCACATCGGTTGCTCGACCGTCCATTAAACTTGCCACATTTGATGGGAAAACTTCGTGGCAGGTTTACAAAACTCAATTCATGATAGTGGCGGAAGCGAACGGATGGGACTCTGCTACCAAGGCCTGTCATCTTGCAGCATCCCTGAGAGGTGACGCAGCGGACATTCTCCAGACCCTTCCGGACAGCCAGCGCCTGGATTTCGCCGCCCTCACAGCTGCGTTGGAGCTTCGCTTCGGTGAGAAGTGCCAGAAAGATTTCAGCCGACTCCAGTTGAAATCCCGTTTCCAGAAAACCGGGGAAACCCTGCAAGAGCTAGCGGCGGACGTCGAGAGATTGTCTCATCTTGCTTTTTGTGACTGTCCTGCGGATGTTCGAGACAACCTGGCACTCAACTACTACATCGACGGGGTTCGAGATCCGGAAATCCAGAAAGCTCTACGGATGGCGGATGTCAAAGACCTGAGTTCTGCTGTTGTGTATGCAATGAAGTTGGAGGCCGCCCAGCAAGCAACCCGCAAGGATCGCCATTCAATCCGCGGCGTGAAAACTGATGAGCCTGATCCGGTTTCGTCACGTTTTGCTGATCTGGAAAAGCAAATAAAAGAAATTGCAGAAATCCTCAAAAGGAATTCGGCTCCCAAGGACCATAATGGACAATCACTTAAGTGCTGGAAATGTGGTGGCGAGGGTCACTTACGAAGAAACTGTGAAGCTCGTCAAGAAACCAGAGGGAAGAGCACCTCTCCCTCGCAGGTCCAGGAAAACTAAGCCATGGCAATCTCGCGGGGCGGAGGTCGCCAAATTGGAATGAGCCCCATCTTAAAGTTTTCCAGATTTCATCGACGAGTGGCGGCAGTAATGGACTGTTTGTTTACGCATATGTAAACGGGTTTCCCTGCGAACTGATTATTGACACTGGAGCCAATGTTACGATCATTAGAACAGATGTGGCTCGTCAATTTGGACTTAACATTCTGTGGACGCCGCCCTGCGTTACCCTCCAAACTGTGACAGGTGACAAGATCGAGATTGAAGGTAAAGTGAACTTAGAAATTGTGTTTGGAAATGCCATTTACCATCATACCGCATTCGTTGCTGCTATCATAGACCCCTTCATTCTCGGATTGGACTTTTTAAAGAAGTATGACTTCAACCTCGACTTCAAGACTAACGAGCTGCACTCGACGAGAGAAGACATAGCAGTCTTTCCCGCAGAAAGTGATGTAAAATCCGCTCATCAAATAATTGCCCAAACAGATTTATCAATTCCCTCAAGGTCAGAATCATTAATACCCGGCTCCATTGAAGAAAGCAATAGTTTTAGATTTGGACTCATTGAATACCCCAACTTAAGCAATAACCCAAAAGGAGTGCTGGTGGCATCTACGCTTGTGGACCTTTCCAAGGATGTAATTCCTGTGAGAGTCGCCAACGTGAGTGAAAGGCCAAGGAATATCCGGAAAGGGGAAGTGTTAGCAACTTGTACTCCCGTAAACTGCATCATTAGAAGAATCAATTCCCCCGAGACTGTGTCTTCTGAGTCCTTGACATCGAAGTTAATTGGGAGTGCACCCTTATCGAAGGATCAAAGAACTGCTGCGGAACAATTGGTGGACGACTTCAAGCATCTGTTTTCATCTACATCGGAGGATGTGGGCCGGACGAATTTAACGCAGCATAGGATCTACACTGGAGAACACCCCCCTATTAAACAGCATCCAAGACGACTACCGTTCGCCAAGAAGGAAGAGGTTGAGACCCTCCTGAAAGAGATGAAGGAGAATGATGTAATCGAACCTTCATCCAGTCCTTGGGCCTCTCCCATCGTCTTGGTCCGAAAGAAAGATGGCTCCACCAGATTTTGTGTCGATTACCGACGACTGAATGAAATCACCAAGAAAGACAGTTACCCTCTTCCACGGATAGACGACACCTTAGACACTCTTTCCGGACACAAGTGGTTTTCGACCCTGGACTTGAAGAGCGGCTACTGGCAGGTTGAGATACACCCTGATGACCGAGAGAAGACAGCGTTTACAACTGGACAAGGCTTATGGCAGTTTAAAGTGATGCCCTTCGGCCTCTGCAATGCACCAGCTACGTTCGAGCGTCTTATGGAGACAGTGTTAAGAGGACTTTCCTACGAATCCTGTCTGGTCTACTTAGACGATATCATCATCGTGGGACGCAGCTTCGAAGAACATCTGGCAAATCTTAGGAAGGTGCTGCAAAAGCTTAAGGAAGCCAATCTGAAGTTAAGCCCGTCCAAATGTAATTTGTTCCGCCGGGAAGTGAACTACCTTGGTCACATCATCTCTTCTGAGGGTGTACAAACCGATCCAGAGAAGGTATCTGCGGTCAGGAGTTGGAGTCGTCCCGAAAACATCCATCAGTTGCGAAGTTTCCTGGGGCTCTGCACGTACTACAGGAAGTTTGTGAAGGGTTTTTCCAACATTGCACGACCTTTGCATAAGCTGACGGAGAGCAAGCAAAAGTTTGAATGGTCAAAAGAATGCGAAGATGCATTTCTACGACTGAAGGAGGCTTTAACATCAACGCCTATCCTCGCCTATCCTCAGCCTGAAAAATCCTTCATCCTGGACACTGATGCGAGCAACGAGGGAATTGGAGCTGTTTTATCCCAAGAAATTGACGGAAATGAACATGTCATCGCTTACTGGAGCAAATGCTTATCAAAGTCGGAGCGAAATTACTGCGTCACCAGAAAGGAGTTACTGGCCATAGTGAAAGCTGTAGAACACTTCCATCATTACCTCTACGGCCGAAAATTTCTGCTTCGGACAGATCATGCCTCGTTAACTTGGCTTTTGAACTTCAAGAATCCAGAAGGCCAGATAGCCAGATGGATACAGCGGCTCCAGGAATATGACATGGAGATCAAGCATCGAAAAGGGTTATCTCACGGGAATGCTGACGCTTTATCAAGGAGACCCTGTCCTGAGAACTGCCACTATTGTTCCCGAATCGAGAAACAGTATGGAACGACTAGCCCTACCGCCTATCAGGTGACAGTGACTCCAACATCATCAGAACCTGATCCATGGAGTGATGACCAAGTTCGAAAAGATCAACTTGAAGACCCCGACATAAAACCAATTTTAGAGTTCATGGAAAGTGACAGTCGACGCCCTAGCTGGCAGGACGTTTCCATCTTCAGTCCTGCAACAAAAAGATACTGGGCTTTATGGAACTCACTCCATTTACGGAACGGCGTGCTACACCGGAAATGGGAATCTGACGACGGCAAGACATCTAGGTGGCAGTTACTACTTCCTCGATCCAGGATTTCAGATGTTCTGAAAGAAATACATAGTAGTGCGACTGGAGGACATTTTGGTGTCTTGAAAACTCTCAATAAAGTTCGGGAGCGCTTCTTCTGGAGCAAGGCGAAGGATGACGTGGAGAAGTGGTGCCATTCTTGTGACGCCTGTGCTGCTCGTAAAGGACCGAAGAAGAGAAGCAGAGGGAAGCTACATCTGTACAACGTTGGAGCTCCTTTTGAACGAATTGGGATCGACATCCTGGGTCCTCTACCAAGAACTGCTGATGGGAACAAATACATTCTTGTTTCCATCGACTACTTCACCAAATGGCCGGAAGCATATCCCATTCCAGATCAAGAGGCTACTACCGTAGCAGAGACTCTAGTCCAACATTGGATCTCGAGATACGGAACACCTTTGCAGATTCATTCCGATCAAGGGAGGAATTTCATCTCTGCTGTGTTTAAGGGCCTATGTCAAATTTTCGGAATTGAGAAAACTAGGACAACACCACTACACCCACAATCGGACGGCATGGTGGAGAGATTTAACCGCACAATCCTGAATAATCTCTCACTTATGGTATCCAGAAATCAACAGGATTGGGACAAGAAGCTACCTTTGTTCCTGCTGGCCTACCGCAGTGCTGTCCACGAGACTACCGGATATGCCCCATCTCAGATGCTCTTCGGACGAGAGCTTCGGCTACCTTGTGATCTCGTCTTCGGTCGTCCTCCGGATGCGCCTTCATCGCCTGAGGAGTACATCCAGGATCTCCAGGCCCGGTTGGAAGACGTTCATAACTTCGCACGAGAGCGAATCAACATCGCGGCGGAGAAGATGAAGACCCGATACGACACAAGGTCTACTGGACATGAATTCAACGAAGGCGACAAGGTTTGGTTATGGAATCCCATCCGACGGAAAGGTCTTTCACCCAAATTGCAGTCGCATTGGGATGGACCCTACAAAGTCGTTAACCGACTGAATGACGTCGTAGTGAGGATCCAAAAATCACCTAATGCAAAACCTAGGGTTGTACATTATGATCGGTTAGCCCCATACTATGGCCATAGTTCATGAGTATTACGTAAACAACCATGGTTGATAACATAAAAGTTGTAGATAATTTTTGCTTTTAATGTTTAGTAATATTTCTTGTTATTATTGTGTTTTCTGTATCTGTTAGTTATTAATTAATGTGTATATTTGTAAACTTGTGATAGAAGTTTGGCACCCTTTCTGGGGATGTTACTGCCCGGGACGTGCAGTCCTTAGGAAGGGGGCAATGTTACAAATCCTGTAAATAGTAAATATTGTAGGAACGTAACCTGTAAATAGTTTCCCGTAATGAATATACAACCCCTTTTTCATTCGGCTAAAGTATACGACCCCTATTTTCTTTCTTTTCATTGATAACGGTCAACGCATTTCGAGAAGCGTGTGGAATATTTGAGAAAATTCTTTTCGGTGTATTTAAGCCGTTAGCGATGGATAAACAGTTAGTTTTCGTTTGATATTTCGAACTGAGAAGATTTTTGCTCTGTTTATAGCGAGGCATTTCGCTGTGTTGTTTTCGTATTTGGAAGTAAATACGTGTGTAAACGTTGAGTTTACGGTGTTGTGTGATAATTGCTTAATTGCTGATGAATAATTTAGCAGTTGTTGAAGATCTTTCCTGTACATAGTGTAAATAAATTTCCTGTGTTTTTATCAAGAACTGTGTTTTCATTTCAAGAAAGTGGAAGTCTCGCCGGATCCGTTACTGTACTTATTTTGTGTGTAGTTTTTCCCAAAATTTCAGAAATCTCTCTTTCCCCGGATTTTTTTTTTTTTTTTGACTCATTTTACTTCTATCTACCGAAACTCTGTTTTGAGCACGAATTGGACAAGATAATGAGTGGTTCTATGATCCACTTTGACTCTTCTAGCACACCATTCATTTGGCTGATTAGGTCAAGTTCAAACTGTATAAACAGTTTTAGACAACTAGTGAAAATATTTTTAGATGTTAAAAAATGCATGATTATAGAACCGTAATTTCACTCAGAAAGATGTATTGAAATGAATTTAAGCGACAAGATTATCAAACAGGCGCGGATCCACGGGAGGGGAACTGGGGGAACGTTCCCCCTCCAAAATCCCAAGTGTACCTAAAATTTTTCAGAATAGAATACAGGAAAATTCCTTCATTTTTTAAAACTTGAACTTGAAGAAAGGCATTAGGAAAAGCGAGGAGAGAACTGTAAAAGCAGATCCAAAGAGGGATCGGGAAGTTCTCCCCACTCCCTCAAAAAAACAGTACCAAAATTTGTTCAGAAAGCAGAGTACAGGAAAAAATTTCCGTTTTTTAGAACGTGAACTAAGGAACCAGGAAAAGCTATTGGACCCCAAAGTGGATCCACGGATTGGAACAGGGGGAATGCTCCCCCCCTCCCGAAATCTCAAAGATACCTAAAAAATTTCACAACAGAGTGCAGGAAAATTCTTCTGTTCCCCTTTTTCCTCAAAAAAATCCCAAATGATCCTAAGACTGTTCAGAAAACACAGTATAGGAATTTTTTTTCTGTTTTTTAGAACTTGACGAAAAGCTCCAGGAAAAAAGATTGGACAACAGCGGAAGCGGAGGGGAATCCACGGAGGGGAACTGGGGAAATGTTCCGAGGGGAACTGGGAAAATGTTCTACTCCCCCCAAAATATCCCACGTGTACCTAAAAATTTTTAAAACAGAGTGCAGGAAATTTTTTTATCTGTTTTTCAGTACTAATCTTTTAAAATAAGTCTTTTTGAACACAAATAACCTGTTTAAACTGTCTTTTGTATTTATTTGGTGTAGAGTATGTGTAAAGCTTCCACAATTTAGTGGCACAACCAGAGGGGGAGGGGGGTACCGTCCCAGAAGCCAGATTAGAATGTTTTTTAAAAGCATTTATTATAATTAAAGAGAAGAATAGAACGCACAAGGGGAAATCGAAGTCTTTTTAATAAGAGGGGGAAAATGACGCGAAAATAATCTAAATTTCTATTGAAAAGAACCTTGAAAATTTTCAATCGTGGCAGATTATTGATCAGTTAATTACATCCCGCACCTCCTATTTCTTTTTTTCTTTTTCCTATTCGGTTTAAAAATAAGAAAATCTTCATAATGCTACGCTTTGGAAGTATCCTTTCCCTGCCAAAACCTTTCAAGAGCTCCTCAAATCTCATTTTCAGGCCTTCATTTTCGAAAAATTTCCAGGGGAGGACTGCCTAACACCTCGCATTCTAAAAACATCGAGAATCGTTTAATGATGCTTTTTTGGAGCTTCAAATTTGAAAAATTGCCGAACCCCTTACGTTACCGAATATGGTCTACAGTCACGTGTTTAAGACGACAATTACGAAAATTTCCGGACAAGAGCCCGAATGCTCTCGTAGGAAATCTAAAATTGAAAAAAATTACAATTTCGAAAATCTAAGGGGAGAGCGTTTAAATCCTTCGTCACTAATATCGCTTAAAAACTTCGTTTTCTAAGACATCAGTTTCGAAATATTTTTTGGAAAGAGCCCCAGAACTACATTGCTCGTAACATCACCAAAGTTTGTCTGTAACTGCGTTTTTGGAACTTCAGTTTCGAAATATCGGGCGGAGGGGTGATCAATTTAGACCTATTCTACAAAAAAAAAAATATCTATCGGGGTAAGCCTCAAAAAGTCCCATTTCTTACCAAACTGTAAACCGCTTTTTAAAACTTTAATTTCTAAAATTTGCCACCGAAGATCCCCCCCCCCCACGAACCTTTTCTCCCAGTATAACCTCATCAGAGACCGTCTAGCACTGTTTTTAGGACTACAATTTCAAAAATTTTCCGGGGGACCCCCCTACCAGTTGATGAGCATTTTAAGATTAAAATATAAAAACAACACAAATACTGCAATGATTAAAACGGTTTTTAAAATTTTTTTTTGAGAACTGTACTTGTAGAATTTGTAATGCACAATTTTTTTTATAAGAAGCGATAAGACGCAGAGGATAAGTTGTATAGCTCAATTTTCATGGTTATTTTTTAATAAGTAAGATTATATACCCCCCCCCCCATAAACATATATTGCTGAAAAAGTTCCCCTCCCAAATCCATAGTCTGGATCCGCCACTGTTATAAAAACTATTATTTTTGTTTGCAATGACAAGATCGAAGGTTGGCAAACAATTTTCCAACCTTCATCTCAGAAAGCTTTATTAAATGTATAGATTCCTCTTTGAGAACTCAAATTTTAAACTGAAAAGAGCATGATTACTTTTTGTTTTCAAAAATCCTACAAACTCTGAAAACTCTTTAGCACTGTAAACTAAAAAAAAAAACTTATGATTCATTTAAATTCTAAGAAATTTTTGAAAGCAATACACTTGATTTTGTAGAAGAAACATGAAAAATGTTTGAAATAGTTTTTAAAAAATAAAATAAAACAATAATAGGCTTAGCCGGAAAAGGTTTCGTTTAATTTTTGTGAAAAAAAGAAATACTTATGAGAAAATTAAGATCTTACCCTTTCTGAATTTTGCCGAGCTTCTAAAACTGGTGAATCTAAATTAATCCATGGAGAAATCTTACCAACAATTAGGTTACTCCAATCTGAAAGAAACATTTGAAATAAATAGATATTGACAATAAACAAAGCATTCGTGCACTGCAGAGTACTTGTAAAAACAATTATTTTTATCACAAATACGTGATTTAAAAGCCACAGCTAAAAAAAGGTATTGTCAGCCCCTATTAATCAAATACTGTGGGTTCCAAGAAATATTATTCGATTAAGCAGGGGAAATAATCTTTACCTTACTAAATTGACAACATTTGTCTTAAAATGTAATATTAATGAATAAATAACTATATAATGGAGGTAATTAATGTTATTAGTCAAAAAATTTTGAAACAAGCTAAGTGAATGACAAAATAATATAAGAACTCCATACATATTATCAGTGTGAAAGGAAAATTATAAAAATGTAACTTACAACTTGAGGTTCCTCATTTGTAATGTGCGAAAAATATAACTTAATATTTTTACGTCAATAATTGTTCATACTTAATTAAAAAACATCTTAGCAAAATATTGCGAAAGCTGATACATATTATTTGATTAAGTGGGGCTCTTTAACATTACCTCAATGGGGAAATATTTGGTTCCAAGATTTTATTTGTGTACGCGGGGTATTCGTTTATCCATTACTCAATTAAGCGATTCTATGTACACATTTTAAACAAACCTATATACATTATTTCCTCCTCAGTAAAATAAAATACAAGTTAAATCATTAAAAAAAAAAAAAAACCCTCAAAGTACAACATTACATAATTATTATACTGTAGCATCAGATAATAACTTGTAGAGAAAAAGTAAAGATGAAATGATATTTTCAATAGAAAATTACACATCAAACAATGTTTTCAATGTGATGGAAAGAATAAATAATTCCACTTTCAGAATTATGTAAGTA
Organism: Uloborus diversus; assembly: GCF_026930045.1. NCBI lineage: Eukaryota > Metazoa > Arthropoda > Arachnida > Araneae > Uloboridae > Uloborus > Uloborus diversus. Next base: position 99,549,686 of record NC_072739.1, on the reverse strand, counting down.
GAATGCATTAAATATGCCAGTAGAACAAAAAATAAATAGTGGACTCATGCTACAAATGCTAAGTGATTTTAATTTATATGAAATGGTTATGAAACAAGTTTTTCAGGAATAAAAAATCACACAAGATTTTTCAGAAGCAAAGTAAGGGGCATAAGCATCAGCTTTATCATTGGCTTCATGAATGGACTTTTATTCTTTAGCATCATTCAAAGTAGATGTTCCCACATCATACCAATTTAAGAAACTTTATGCAGTTTAGATTAAAATGACTACCGACACAGGGCCGTCCGAAGAGCAGATGGCGCCCGGGGCGAAAGTTTCCTGGTGCCCCCCCCCCCTATACACACAGAAAAATCAAGTTAGTTATAACATCAATGTATAATAGATACTTGCAAATATTTATCTAGTAAAATGGTATTCCACTAGATAAAAAAACAGTCAAAACCGAGTTGGTTATTTATTATTGATCAAACTAAGAGCACAAATAAATAATTTGATGATTATAAATAGAAAATGTATTTATCGAAGGAAATTACATAAATTAAATTTTGATCTGGACTCATTAAATGATTCTTTCCAAGAGTTTTTTAGTTTTACTTGTACCAACTTAATACCAGTTTTCATATATGTTATAAACAAAGCTGCAGGGGTCGATCCAGGTTTTATTTTTTGGGTCCCATTTTGTGAAAAGGCAAAATATTTTTGTGAAATTTCGTTATTTTTGTGAAAAAGCAAAATATTTTTGTGAATTTTCTTTATTTTTGTAAAAAAGACCTTCTTGTGATTTTTTTCTCGGAAAAGATTATATTAAAGCATTTTTAGCTGTCGTATCGTTATAGAAAAGCCCTAGACAGGTTTCAGGGGTGATTGCAAGTTCTTGAAGAATACCTGAAAGCTGTCAAGAGAAAATGCGCTGTGGGAGGGGGGAAGTAAGACCCTTAACATTTTATTCGTAATTTAACACATACATTACATTTATTGCTTTTTTTTACAAATATACATATGCAAGGCACACTTTCTTAAGGTGAAAGTCTCACAACAGATTTCCTGTTTGCCCCTCTCAAATACTTTAAGAGCAATGAAAATTGCACATGCTGCTGAACGTAATGATAACTCCTAATAAATACAATATGAACAGACTCAAAGATATCACATATTTCTTAACACAAAAGTGAAATACTCATTAAAGATTCCATGTATGTGTTTAAAAAACTTAAAAGTAATTAAAACCCAAAATAATACTGCACCAGCATTGAGCGTTTAATTTTTTGACTTTTGACGTTCTTACAGAGTAGGTATTTCGTTTAAAACTTTGCAATTTAATGATGTTAATAAATATATAAGAAATTTTATTTGTTTGCCTCTTAAGGTACAGTAAACATCAAAAATTCGTTTACCATGGCTGATGTAAGGAAATCAAGATCTTCAAAACAAATAAAAATATAAAAACAGCATGTAAAATAATTTTATTTTAAGTAAAGTTATTTTAGAATTGGATTTTGAAACTCAACACAAATTAATACTAAATATATATTGCATAATTAAAGTAAAATTTAGGATTTTCCTGAAAACAAGACCAATCACAAGTGTCCCTCTCCCGTCCCCCCTCTGACGCTCTCAAGCAAAAACACCTCACGCAGCAAGCAAAAAGATAAGATGGGGGAAGGTGGAAGAGGCTCCCGCGTAGATGCGTACACAAAAAATATTGTGAAAAGGCTGCCTTTTTATAAATTTTTGTGAAGGGGCTGCTTTTACGACGCGGAATTTTGTGAAGGGGCTGCTTTTATGACGCGGAATTTTGTGAAGGGGCTGCTTTTACGACGCGGAATTTTGTGAATGGGGCCGCTTTTGCGATGGGGAATTTTGTGAATGGGACCGCTTCTGCGATGCAGAATTTTGTGCTGGATCGACAATTTGGCGCTGGATCGACCCCTGAGCTGTTATTCTTTTGCATCAAATACTTGTAAGTTTTAGGGAGAAAGAAGCTCACAAGTACTCAAACACATTGAAAATCTCTCAGAATGTCGTTTTTGGAGCTCTAATTTCGAAAAATCATGGGGAGAAGGAATCGATTTCAATTTATTTAAAAAAAAAAAACCGAGCAGAAAGAGCCCCTGAGCCCTTACCGTAACGTCAATAAACATGGCCTATAATCGCGTTTTTAAGGCTAAAATTGCGTTTTTAAAACTAAATGCTCAAAATTTTGATTGAACAACTTTTGACCTTTTTTCCTATCCGACCAAAAAGATTTTTTTTTTTTTTTTGAATGTGTTGTTCCCTTAAAACTTTTTTATGGTTACGTCACTGCACGCAGGGGCAGAATTCAAGCAAATTTGGTGGGAACTAGACAAAGTACCTTTTGTTTGATTCTAAACAGTTGTATTCTCAAAAATTGTATCTGCTTCAATGATACAAAGGAAACGAATGTTTTAGAGATTTAGAGAGAGAGGAATAATTTCTTGCCCTAGGAAAAAATAGAGAATCATTGCAATGATTCCCTATTTTGTGTGTCTATGGCACACGAAATGATAATACGGAAATACACGTGCCTTGCAGCGCCCCTAATTTTATATGGTGAGGGGCGCCACAAAGCGCCCCTCGTGAAAATGTCGTTTTCGTGTGAATGTCGTCGTGTTCCGTCGAAAAGAGGGGCGCCTTGCGGTGCCCCCTCATTTCGCGGTGCCCGGGGCGATTGCCCGCTCGCCCCCGTCGGGACAGCCCTGTACCGACATTGACTAGGTACATCAAACATATTTATCTTCTTCTTTACTAATAATAAAGCAGTAAGTCTCTCTGTCCGGAGGATGTCTGTAGGATGTCTGTGACGCGCATAGCGCTTAAACCGTTCGGCCGATTTTCATGAAATTTGGCACAAAGTTAGTATGTAGCATGGGGGTGTGCACCTCGAAGCGATTTTTCGAAAATTCGATGTGGTTCTTTTTTTATTCAAATTTTAAGAAAAAAAAACTATCATAAATTACGAAATTATCATAACGTGGAATCGTAACATGGGCACAAGCCAATTGGCGAGATACGAAATTATCATAACGTGGAACTGTAACGTCGGTACAAGCCAATTGGCGAGAAAATTCACCATACATCATTTGTAAATATACAAGCGAACCAAAACACCTTTAATTTTTCTATTACGGGCGAAGCCGTGCGGGTGCCACTAGTTACTAATAATAAAGCAGAAAGTCTCTCTGTCCGGAGGATGTCTGGATGTCTGTAGGATGTCTGTGACGCGCATAGCGCCTAAACCGTTCGGCCGATTTTCATGAAATTTGGCACAAAGTTAGTATGTAGCATGGGGGTGTGCACCTCGAAGCGATTTTTCGAAAATTCGATGTGGTTCTTTTTTTATTCCAATTTTAAGAAAAAAAAACTATCATAAATTACGAAATATCATAACGTGGAACCGTAACATGGGCACAAGCCAATTCGTGAGATACGAAATTATCATAACGTGGAACTGTAACGTCGGTACAAGCCAATTGGCGAGAAAATTCACCATACATTATTTGTAAATATACAAGCGAACCAAAAGACCTTTAATTTTTCTATTACGCGCGAAGCCGTGCGGGTGCCACTAGTACAGAATAAAATACGAGATAGCTTAGTTTCAGAGTATCCGCTACATATATGAGTTTTGAAATCCATGACTTTCCACGACTCCTGCATGTAACTTTCCATCACTCATAGGATTCAGTTCTCCCAGAATAAAATATTAATTTTACACAGGAATATCTATATCAGTCTTTTGCAGGGTTTGTTGATTTAAATCAGCTTGATTTAAATCAAGTGATTTGAAAAAAAAAAGAAAATTAATTTGAATTCTGAAATTTTGAATTCAAATTATGTTTTTTGCAATCACAAACTGAGACAGGACCCTACTCATTGGAGTTATTGTTTCTAGAAACAGCTCCTGTCCCCCCCTCCCCCCAAGTCTGCCTCTCCTCTTGGCCGGTCACGTGTGTATTAGTTGTGTGTGTGCGTAGACCTGTGTGTATGCACGTAGGCGTGTGTGAGTGTATGTGTGTGAATTCGTGCGTGTGTATGTGTGTGAACGTGCGTGTGTGTAGGACATGGACGCCTCCGACCAGGAGATCGGATAGCTCAAAACCGGAGCAGCCGCGCCGCGCCGCGCAGCCAGCAGAAGACGGTAGGCGGTGGTGCTTGCAAAGGCTTCTGGTCTAAGTTGAAAAAGGCACGGACACCAAAAACGGTCAAATGAGAACAATAAGCAATCGTGATTGCTCAAAAAAAAAATCAGATTTGAATCAGATTTGTGATTTTTTAAACAAAATCATTAATTAAAATCAGTTGATATTATTTTTAGAAATTAATTTCGCATTTTAAAAATGTATTGCTCTAAATTTAACTACACTGCATTATAAAACTACATAGATCCCTCTTTCACTCTTGCAATATTGCTTTTACTCAAAAATTAGTTAAGAATAAAATACAAATTTGCAGTTTTTCTTGTACGCCGTGACTGATATAGTTAAGAAGAGTAATTCTTCAACACATTATTTTACACTAAAAATGTACATGATGATGGAAATCATCTTCTTTAAGCAAAGCAAACATAAAAAACAAAATCACATCTTGTCAAAGATGTGATTTTTTGATTGAGATAAAACAAAATCACATCTTGTCTAAGCATTATAACATATTTATAAATCTTAAAAACTTATTGAATAGTTAGAGAACTTATCTTAATTTTAATAGTAAGCTGAATGGATTTATATGTTGTACAACATACAGTATGTTTACGAATGTAAAGTAATTATATCTGCAAATTTTTGAAGATCTCTTTCCGTGATTTCCCTCCGACTTTCAGGTGCGCAAGTACCTTATTTTTCCCGTACACAATAAAGCTACTTTTTTACACCTATGCATTCAGGGTTCATACTCAATTTCAGAAATAAAAGGAAGGAGTTTTGAAGGAGTACTAACGGGCTGTCCTTATACCTATATATATGTTAAAGTATGAAATCCGTTATTTTATAGAATACCTAGTTATTTCATGGAAAACTGATCGTGTCTGTTAAAGTGTAAAACTCTCTTGTATTTCATGGTTTAACTAGTTATTTCATAGAATAACAATCTGCAGACTGTTAAAGTGTAAAATAATTTATATCATATATCTTGCACAACAAATACCATTTACCTTCCACTCCTGTGTTACCTCCAAAATGTTCGTGTTAAACCCAGTGTCTCAACAAAAAGTGTTTTTGTTTCA